>NC_043705.1:106367379-106420421 GCF_006229205.1 Suricata suricatta | reverse complement strand
TGTGACCACAGACGTCCTGGCCCTGTGTCCTAGCTGGCGAGGAAGGAGACCTCGGTGGGGGTGACTGAGGCCAGAGGGAAGGCGGGGGAGGCGTCGGGGCCCCCAAGGACCCGGTACAGCAGCTCCTCCTTCTCCTGCTGGAGCTGTCGCCGCAACTGGCACTCCTTCTCCAGGGCCTCGCGGGCGAGAAGCAGGTCCTCCGAGAGCTGCCTGTGGATGCAGAGGGGTCGGCGTCGCCAGGGGGAAACAGTGGGGCCGCACAGACCCACCCATTGGTTGTGAAGCCCTCCTCACAAGGGCTGCCAGCCTGCTGCAGGGCCCCTACCGCCCTGTCGCCCTGTCGTCTGCCTGTGTGCAGGTCATTCCATCCCTTGACTGAGGAGCCTGGCCCTCCCAGGCAGGCAACTCCGGGTTCAGATCTGCCCCACCAGTTAGCCATGTAACCTTGAACTAGTTATTTCCTCTTGCCAAATATCAATGTCCTATTGGGTAAAATGGGACTGAGAATAGGAGGACCCAGCTCTTCGAGTAATTATGAGGATTAGGCGAGACAATATGTAAGGTATTCAGCGAATGATGTCTGACACATGAGGCAGGCTCTAAGCAGTTCATTCATTCATGTATACATTCATTCATTCATTAGGTCACCTCAGCTAGACATTTCCTGTCTCCTCTTCCTGTATTGGGCTTTGCCGTGGAGCCTACACTGCCAGGATGGGGACACACACCAGTGAGGGCACCGAGACAGGCTTCTAGGCAGAGCTGGGTCCCTTGGGAGTCTTGACTCCCAGGGCAAGAGGAGCCCATTCCCCAGAAAGGCCTGGGCCACCTGTCAATCCATTCCGGAGGCTTCTCAGAGACCCTCCTCAGTAGAGATTCTGGCTAAAAGGGAGGGGCTGGGAGGAGAGGGGGCAGGGGGCAGCTACCTGGACATAACCATCTGGTTGCGACCCCGGACATGGAGCTCCTCATTCTCCTGCTGCAGAAGGGTGATTTTTTCCTCCAACATCAGATTTTTTTCTTTCTGCAACACATCAGAGGGAGCTCAGGAAGCCACCCGACTCAACATGGCAGAGCGTGTGTCGTCAACCCCCTCTTATCTGTGGTCACAGAAAACACTGAGTCACTCTGGGCTAGATGTTACATTTTGTGAAGCAAGGAGATTACTTAAAAAAAAATACATGTAACTAAGGAGGCAAACATGGGGTTGCCAACTTTTGATTTTGCCACATGGGATGTAGAAAAAGAATCCAGCCCCTCCCACGTAACATTTCCATCAGTTCATAAGGGAATGGATATTTTTGGTTCTCCCAAAGTCAGAAGGATATAATCTATATAAATAAAATTACGCATGTCTGTTATACTATTCCACAGAAGTGGTTGAACAAATTCACAGGGACTATGTGAGCAGGGCCCGCTTGGAATATAGGCTGCACGGGAGCCTCCTTCCAGAGCAAATCAGCTTTGTTTGGACTCATCCCCGGGTTCCCAAGGCCGCCCTTCTCCCAGAGAAAAAGCCATCTGTGTCTCAATGCCCAGTCCTCCCCAGGCCCATCCTTGCTCACTCTAGCCTCCTTCCTCGGGTTGATTTTTCAGCCATGCCTTCTTCCCCAGCCCCTGCCTGACACGGAACATCCACCAGCCCCTCCTGATCAGCCAGGTTACCTGCCCTGGTGTAACCCAAGTTAGAGCAACATGAATCATCCAGAAAAGCACGGGGCCCGTATGAGAAGGAGCCACTGCTTGACCCGGACTGGCCACAGACTGGCCACAGCTGTCCCCGGGGCCAGCATGGATGGCAGGTCAAAGCTGGGGGGGCCCAGGCTGGGGCCTCCTCAAACTGCCTTCCCTCTGCACACTTTACAGAGGAAATGTCCGGAAAAAACCAGAAGCCTGAGGTGTATCTCTCCCCCCCACTCCACCCCTTCCAGGCACACACCACTGTTTCCATGAGGATCAGCCGCTTGTCCAGCTCATGGATACGTTCGTTCTTCATCTCGATGACAAAGTGTAAGCTCTCCAGTTCCTGCTCCCAGAACTGGCTGGGGCTTCCGTAATCCTAGACAGGGACACACAGGGATCTCAGCAAACCCTCAGGGAGAGAGGGGCAAGGGCTGCCTGCCTCTTCCCGGTTCTGCCTCCAATTCATCGTTTGCCTCTCACACACCACCTCCCTCTCTTGGCTCACGGTAAGTGCTTACTATGCTTTACTTCATTCTGGCCTCATAACACCCTTCGAGGCCAGCCCGACTACCACCACAGCTGAGGAGCCACGGTGCAGACCAGGTAAGTCACACACGCTAAGTGGTAGGTTAGCTCTTTGCACCTAGTTCCTTCTGAATGCAGAGTCTGAGCACTTTACTATCTATCCCCTGTGCTCTAAGCCTTACTTTCCCCTCAGTGACATGAGCAAACTGTTTCTCCCAGGCTCTTGTGAAGGTAAGAGTGCCAGGTCTGAGCCCTGGCCTTGAGAAAGGCCTGGTCTTTCCTGTCGCCCAGACCCTGTCCTCCCCGGAGATTCAAGAAGGAAAAGGTCCCAGGTGTTACCTGCCACCCACCTGGATGTGCTTCTTATAGTCTTGGCTCAGAATGGACTCTTCTACCCTCTTCATCTTGGCCTGGAAGACCTCCAGCTGTGAGGACAGTCCATCAATGGTTCCCTGGAGAATGGGGTGGGGAGGAGATGGTCAAAGCCTGGTTCATAAAGGCTGAAAGGGGACTTCTGCGCACCCTGGAGAGGGGTCAGTTTAGGGCTCTTCAGTCTATCTCCGCTCTGCCCTCCCCAACAATGCAGGCTTGATTTGCTTCAACCATTGCTTGAAACAAACCAGCCCCATCTCTTGTCAGAAAGCCTTAATGGCTCTCCATGCCCTTGGGGACAATGTCCTGGTGTTCAAGGCTGGTGCTAGGTTGGCATTCAAAGCCCAACCAAACCAGGCTCTGCATATTCCCAGTCTTCCCTCTCGCTGCTGCTTCGGCCAGGCTTCACACTGCTGGGTCCATCCCTGCCTCCTACTTTCCCCTGTCAAGAGTCTCCTCCACCCCAACCGTGGCCATCACCTTCAAGCTAGAGCAGGGCTTTGATATGGCCCATAGGTCCCACGGCTCGGCCCTCACCTCCTGTCCAACCTCAGCTCCCTCCCACTCATACTCTTCACCCCAAGCATCTGGGACTTCTTTTAGTTCTACAGGTTTCCCACATTTCCCCCTCTTCTCCAAGTCTTTAAGCACAGGTTCCCCACCCCCCTTCCTAGGGCCCCCTGTTTACCCTCCTTCATCTGAAGAATTCCAACCCATCCTTCAGGTTCCAGCTAAGATTTCATTCCTCCGGGAAGTGCCCAACCTGATAAATTTGCTCAGACGTCTTCTTTTGTTCTTTGATCTGCTAGCCCAGTCACCCTGTGGCACCTGGCCCATGAGATCTCTAAGATCCTCCAACAGTTCTTAAAAAATAGGCCAACCCTAATCTCAGAGTGAGTCCTCTGGAGCTAATAGCCCAGTCGCCATGTGGAGGGGCTGGATACATGAAGACACTCGCCTCTGTCCCTCACGCCTAAGTAAAGGCCAAGCTGTTTTTTGGGAGGCCCTCCCTCCCTCCCCTCGCAGAGTCTGCCATGACCCAACTCTTCTCACCTGCAAGGTCTCCTTGGCCTCCTGGAAGGAGTGGGTAAGGGCTTCCTTCTCCTGTTCATGTGAGGCCCGGAGGACTGCAGGGAAAGGAGACCTCTGTGAGCTCAGATACCCTATAGCTTTCTGGCAGGCCCCATGAGGGCGGGAGAACCCACGTGATTCACAGGGGCCCCTAAGGCCCAGGGGTCTGGGGATGGTCTTATTCATTCTTTGTTTACTGGGCTGGCAGCTGTGCCAGAAATATCATACATATTTAATAAAAGCTCATAGAAATGGAAACAGATTATATCCTTGGAGGAACTGTGAACCCTACCACATGGAGAGAACCCTACCAGATTGTGGGGGCCACCAATGTCTCACTGAGGCCATGACCCAAAGATCCTGCCTCAAGCTTGTTCATCTTGTTCACCACGCCATGGAAAATGCACAGAGCCAGTGTTTTACAAGCTGGGTTACCCAAACTTCAAAACCATTAAATCATCACTTATCAAACAACAATGGCACAAAACTGCAGTAAGGACATTGGGTCTGAGGCCCAGAAATTACTTTGTCCTGATTCCGCTTCTTCATAACCGAGAACCTTGCGAGATCACTTCAGATACCTAGAAGTCCTACTGCCTCAACTGAGAAATGAGTTGTCACTAGGGGATGACCCAAGGATGACAGGAGAAAACGACACTCAAGGGCTTTCCCTTGACTGACTCCCCCAAATCAATACAGTTTTATTTATTTATTTATTTACTTACTTACTTACTCACTCACTCACTTTGAGAGAGATGGCATGCATGTGTGAACGGGCGAGTTGTAGAGAAAGAGAGGGAGAGGGAACCCAAGCAGACCCGGTACTGCCAGCACAGAGCCCAACTTGGAGCGTGACCTCATGGTGATCTGAGCTGAATCTATTCTGTATGCAATGGGCCTGTGTCACGGGGACAGCGACACACACAAAATAATATAAATGTGACAGAGCTGTCAAAAATGAAAATACAGGCTAAAGTTTTCCAAATGATGGACCTAATCTGTTAATTTGCCTATTAAAACAGGTTCTGATTCCAGATAGTTTGTCCTACTGAATGTTGCTATAAAAGCTAGACAGACTGAATAGAGTAGTTATGTGCAGACTCCGAAAGGCAAATAATGGTGGCAGGTAGAGTGGGCAAGAAGACCAGAATTCAAAGTACCACAGAACCAACAGGTTTAAACGAGACTCAGAATCGCACCCATTCAAATTATTCCAGAATAGAATACAAAACTACTCGGCATATGAATCCAAATGGCAAAAGCAGGAAAATCTTAATATGCCTGAGAAAAGACATTCAGCAGATGTCAACCATGAGATGCTACAGACGTTAGAATTATTAACTGAGGCTTTAAGGCAGTTGATATAAAAATGCTTCATGAAATAAGGGTGAATACTCTTGAAAAGAATGGACAGATAGAAAGCCTTAGCAAATACATGAAAGCTCTTAAAAAGAACCCAAAGAAAATGTTAGAACTAAAAAATGTAATAAATGAAATAAAAAGCTCACTGGGTGACCTCCATAGCAGAATAGAGATGACACAGGTGAAGAGCCAGTGAACTTGAATGTAGATCAATAGTGATCATCTAGTCTGAACAACAGAGAGATAAAACAATTGGGGAAATATTGAACAAAGCCGGGGGGACCCGTAACACAATCCGGAAATGTCTAATATTCATATATCAGAGTCTCAGAAAGAGTAGAAAGAGTGCAGTACACAGACTGTGTTTGAAGAAAGAATGGATTTGAGTGCTTCCCAAATCTGGCAAAATGTAAACCCCCAGATCGAAGACACTCCCTGACCCCCAAACAAAGCAAATTGAAAGTAATCCACACCCAGGCACATCATTTTTGAAAACTAATAACAAAGAAAAAATCCAGAACAGAAGCAGAGAAAAACCATGCGTTACTTAGAGGAAACAACAGTTTGAATGACTGTGGATTTCTTATCAGAAACCTTGGAGAGGAAGAAAAGTAAGAACATAAATAAGAAATAAAAATTGCTGAAATAAAAGAACTGTGAATCAAGAATCCGATAGCCAGTGAAAATATCCTCAGGAATGAGGATGAAATAAAGACATTCTCAGACAGAAAAATACTAAAATAATTTCTCACTTGCAGACCTTCTAAAAGAATTGCTTAAGGAAATTCTTCAGACAGAAAGCAAATGATACCAGAAGAAAATGTGAAACTTTTAGGAGCATAAGAAGAGCAACCAAACTGGTAAATGGCTGGGTAATATTTTCCTTCCCTTCTTCCCTTGTGCTCTTTAAAATACAAGTGATTGGGGTGCCTGGGTGGCTTAGTCGGTTGAGCATCCGACTTCAGCTCAGGTCATGATCTCACGGTTCACAGGTTTGAGCCCCGCGTCAGTCTCTGTGCTAACTGCTAGCTCAGAGCCTGGAGCCTGCTTCAGATTCTGTGTTTCTTTCTCTCTCTGCCCCTCCCCTGTTCACTCTCTGTCTCTCTCTGTCTCTGAAAAATAAATAAATGTAAAAAAATAATAATTAAAAAAATAAAATAAAATACAAGTGATGGTAAATCAATGTTGTAAACAGTGTAACACTGTCTGATGGGCATTCAGTGTATGTAGATGTAATACTTAAGACAAATACACCAACAAAGGAGAGAGGTTAGGGACCTATAAAATAGTAAACTTTTTGCACTCCACTCAACTTGGCAAAATATTAATTCTAGGGGCAGCTGGGTGGATCAGTCAGTTAAGCATCTGACTTCTGCTCAGGTCATGATCTCATGGTTCGTGGGTTCAAGCCCCACATCAGCCTCTGTGCTGACAGCTCAGAGCCTGGAGCCTGCTTTGGATTCTGTGTCTCCCTCTCTCTGCCCCTCTCCCACCTGTGGTCTGTGTCTCTGCCTCTCAAAAATAAATAAACATTAAAAAAATTTTATCAATTCTAACTTGTCTCTTAAGTATTTTGTAATTCTTAGAGCAAAGAATTTAAAAAAATTTAAAAAAGAAAGCAAGCAGGAAAAGGAGAGGATAAAAACCAGAACAACCAGAAAACAAATTAAAAAATGACAGACCTAAATCCAACCATATCAATAACAACACTAAGTTAGTTGTCTAAATATCCTAAATAAAAAGAACAGATTGTTAGAATGGATCTTTTTAAAAAATACCCCCAACTATGTGCTATTTAGAAGAAACCCATTTTAGGGGCGTCTGGGTGGCTCAGTTAAGCGGACGACTTTGGCTCAGGTCATAATCTCACGTTCGTGGGTTCAAGCCCCGCGTCAGGCTCTGTGCTGACAACTCAGAGCCTGGAGCCTGTTTCAGATTCTGTGTCTCCCTCTCATCTCTGATCCTCCTCTGCTCATGCCTGTCTCTCAAAAATAAATAAAAAAGCAGAAAAAAAAAGTTAAAAAAAAAAAAAGAAATCCACTTTAAATATATGTCATAGGTAGATTAAAAGTAAAAAGGTAGAAAAAGCAATATTAATCAGAGGAAAGCTGTAGTGGCTTTATTCATTTCGGAAGAAGTGCACATAAGAATAAGGGATATTACAAGGATGAGGAAGGTCATTACATAATGGTAAAGAGGTCAATTCTCCAAGGAGGTGTAATAGGCTTAAACAGTTATACACCTAGCAAAGGAGCTTTGAAATATATGAAGCAAAAACTAACAGAACTTAAAAGAGAAATAGATAAATACAAAATTATAGTTGGAGACTTCTACACTCTTTGGAGTTCATTAGCAAAAGGAGGCATAAAATCAGTAAGAAGATAGAAGAACTGAACACTGTCAACATACTGATTTAATTAATTTATAAATTACAACCTAACAGTGGCAGAATACACACTTTTTCCAAGGGCACATGAAACATTCACAAGCTGGACCATATCCACACTATGTTCTCTGACCAGAATGAAAACAAACTGGAAATCAGTCACGGAAAGAGAACTATAAATCTCCAAAGTGATGAGTGAAAGAGGAAGTCTCAAGGAAAACTAGAAGGTATTTTAAATTAAAAAAATTTTTTTTTTGAGAGACAGAGAGAGACAGTGTGAGCAGGGGAGGGTCAGAGAGAGGGAGACACAGAACCTGAAGCAGGCTCCAGGCTCTGAGCTGTCAGCACAGAGCCGGACATGGGGCTTGAACCCACAAACCGTGAGATTATGACTTGAGCCGAAGCCAGACGCTCAACTAACTCAGCCACCCAGGCGCCCCTAGAAGGTATTTTGAATTGAACAAAAATAAAAATACAAAACATTAATCTGTGGGATGCAGATAATTCAGTGCTTAGGAGGAAGTTTATAGCACTTAAGGCTTATGTTAGAAAAGGAGAAAGCTCTCAAATCGACAATCTAAGCTTTTAGTTTAAGGTATCATAAAAAGAAGAGCTAAATATAAGGCAAAAAAACAAAAGGAAGGAAACAGAAATTAATGAGATTGAAAAGTAGGGGAAAAAAATTAATGAAACCAAAAGCTGGATTTTGGAAAAATTAATAAAATTGATAAACCTTAACTAAGACTAACAAAGAAAAAAGAGCATACACCAACTACTAAAATCAAGAAAGTAAGAGGGAATACCACCAAAGACACAGAAGATACTTAAGACAATATAGTAAGAGACCACTATGAGCAATTCCATGCATATAAATGTGACAACTTAAATGTACCAATTCCTGAAAAAGCTACAAACTATCAAAATTCACCAAGGTAAAATATATAACCGGGGCATTCCAATTACTACTAGAGAATTTTAACTTGTACTTAAATACTTTCTGGAAAAGAAATGTTTGAGAACAGATGATTTCATTCACAAATTCTACTGAACATTTAAAAGTGATATTCCCAATTCTCTATAATCTCTTCCATAAATGGAAGAAAATGGGACATTTCTCAATTCATTCTATGAGGCAAGTCATACTTTAAAGCTTGAACTTGACAGGTGGTACAGAGTCATTATTCTTATGAACACAGACACAAACACTTCAGAAAAATACTAGCAAATCAAATTCAGTAGTATATAAAAAAATAATAGAGCAGCATGATCAAGTAGGGTTTATGGCAGGAAGGCAAGGCAAGTTCAATATTTGAAACTCAAATCAGGGGCGCCTGGGTGGCTCAGCTGGATAAGTGTCCAACTCCTGATTTCAGCTCAGGTCATGATCTCAGTCATGAGATTGAGATCTCTCTCCCTCTCCATCTGCCCCTCCCCTGACTCGCACTCTCTCTCTAAATAAAAAGAGAAAGCAAGGAAGAAAGCAAGAAGGCAAGCAAGCAAGCAGGAAAATTCAAATCAATGCAATCCATCATATTAACAATCCAAAGAAGAAAAATCACACCACTATATGGGTCATAGATCTAAATGTAAAATTTAAAACCATACAGATTTTGGAAGACAACATAGGAGATCTTTGTTACCTGGGGTTTGGCATAGAATTTTTAGGATACAACACCAAAAGCATAATCAATATAAGAAAAAATAACAAATTGGAATTCATCAAAATTAAAAGCTTTGCTTTATAACATACATTGTGAAGAGAATGAAAAAAACAAAAACAAACCAGGGGCGCCTGGGTGGCTCAGTCAGTTAAGCATCCAACTTCGGCTCAGGTCATGATCTCACCATTTGTGAGTTTGAGCCCCACATCGGGCTCTGTGCTGACAGCTCAAAGCCTGGAGCCTGCTTCAGATTCTGTGTCTCCCTCTCTCCCCACTCACATTGTTTCTCTCTCTCTCAAAAATAAATCGTAAAAACATTTAAAAAATACGATAAAATAAAGAAAACTTCAAGAAATACAGACATTATTAAGAAACAAAAACCACCGCTAATTTCTCCCAGTTATCTGTATACCACACCCCAAACAAATAGAATCCTATATTTTCCCTCTCACTATGATTTTATTCATTCATTTAATACACATGCATGTACCTCCTAATATAAGCCAAGTGATTTAGAAATAACTAAGAAAAAATTCTGACTGGTGGGAAGAATTCAAGATAGGCAGTCCCTTCTCCTCTGGGGTTTTTACAATAGTAACATGTTCTTATCTTGTGCTAAAAAATAGTATCAAAGCAATGTGCAGAGAGCAAGGCTGTTTTCCCACAATAGCATCATGAGGTGGGGAAGGGACATTTTAGAGATACGGAAAATGAATTGAAATTCAAGGTAGATTCTACAGATGTGGAAACTGGACTGAGGTTGAGTGACAGGCCCAGTATCACACGAATATTAGAATTAAAACATAACTAACTCTTCAAATTCCCAGGACGAGGGCTTCAATTCCATTTCAAAACATTTTGTGCTAATGTTGCAATATGTTTCAAGAATCTTAAAATTGTTCAGAACTCTGTTCTAGTTGTTGCATTTCTGGGAATCTAAGGACATAACATGAAATGTCCACACAGATTTATGCAAAAGACGTTTGGTGCAGTGTTATTTACAGTAGTTAAAATCTAGATGTCTAGACTCGGGATATAAGGAAAACCACATATGCAGTAGTCTAACCTTTATAAACGTTTGGAAACAGCATGATTATTTGGAAACATGTTAGAAACAGTGTCTAATGAAAAGAACAGGATCAAACACTTTACATACAAAATAATCCTAACTGGATTTTAAAAGATAGTTCTGGGTAAAGATCACGGGAACACTGATGAATAAGGGGAACACTAGTATAGCATTTTCTACGTCTGTTTCAATAGCATCAAAAGTATACCTAACCTTCTCTGAAGAAGATACACACATGGTCAAAAAGCACATGTAGGGGCCCCTGATTGATGCTGGGGGCCCGCATCAGGCTCTGTGCTGACAGCTAGCTCAGAGCCTGGAGCCTGCTTTGGATTCTGTGTCTCCCTCTCTCTCTCAGTCCCTCCCCCGTTCATGCTCTTTCTCTCTCTGTCTCTCAATAATAAACAAATTAAAAAAAAAAAAGCACATATAAAGATGCTCAGCAAAATTAGGCATTAGGAAAATGCAAATCAAAACCACAATGAGATGCCACTCCAACACCTCACTAGGATGGCCATAATAACAACAGCAACAACAACAGAAAATAGCAAGTGTTGGTGAGGATGTGCTGCAGTTTGATCCCTGGTGCACTGCTGGTGGGAATGCAAAGTGGTGCAGCTGCCGTGGAAAACAGTTTGGTGGTTTCCCAAAAAGTTAAGCATAGATGTGCTGTATGACCCAGCAATTATACTCTTGGATGTACGGACCCTGAGGGAAACTGAAAGCAGGTGTACAAGCAGGTGCGTCTGCTAGTGGCGCTATGCACAGCGGCCAAAGGATGGGGGCAGCCCAGGTGTTCAAGCAATGAAAGGATAACAAAGCGTGGTGTGTCCATGCCAATAATAATAGAATAGTATTCGGCCATAAAAAGGAAGGGAGTAGTGTTTAAAATGGGAGGGGAAAAAATAAATGTAGTGCAAATGTAATCTGCGGCATGATGCACCCGGAAACATCAAGCTGGGTGAAGAAAGTCGGACATGGGGGTTACAGATGGTATGATTCCATTTACTGAGTGTCCAGAATGGACAAATCCCATGACCAGAGAGTGGATCGGTGGCTGCCAGGGGCTAGGAGGTTGGGGAGGTGCAGGGAGTGACAGCCTGGCGGGTGATGAGAGAGTACTGGAACAGGCTGGGCTGATGGTTGTTGGGCGCTGTGAATGTGCTAAATGTCACGAATGGTAAGTCTTGTATGCATTTGACCAAAAAAAAAAAATATATATATATAAACTTTGCTACACCAACTCTACCACTGTTATTCTAAAGATAATATCATGAATGTGGCAAAGGTTTTATAAAACAGAGTTCACTGTATAAGTATCATTGCTATTATAAACAGTGGCAAAAGTTTGAAATTCCCTAAATGCCTAACCAACAGGGCTCAGTAAATGAATAAGGGTGCATTTTGGGTAGCTGTGTAGTTACCAAAACTTATGTTACAGAAGTTTAATGACAAGATGTTAATACAACTCAAACAGAGAAAAATCAATTTATCTCCTCCCCTCCATGTATGTGCGTGTATGTGTAGAGAAGAATATCCCAGGTGTACACACACACACACACACACACACACACACACACACAGAGTGAAAGGGGTCTATACGAAAGGAGTAACAGTGACTAGTGACTAGTTCTGGGTAGAATGATACACAGTTTTAATTTCTCAGTAATAAAATAATAGGTACTAATAAGTATTTGCTAAGTGTCTTGTGAAATATTAGGCACTGTTCTAAGTTTTAGACAAACATTTAATTCTCATAAAGACCCTAGGAACAAGATTAGCTAAATTCCTCAAGGTTACCCAGCCAGTAAGAGGTAAAACTGGGATTCAAATCCGAGGACTGTGGCTACAGAGCCTGAGATCCTAACCACTATGGCATATGATCGTATTGTTTAATCCATAGATTTCTAAATTTTCTATGATGGTCACATCACATGTAGAAGGAAAGAAAGCTATTTGAAAAAAATAACTAACCATATAAATAACCTAACCATAAATTTTAAGAGCTGTCACCGTTGTGGGGAAGGAATATGGATATTTAAAAATTCTATTTGTCTAGATTTTTCAAATTTCCTTTAAGGAATATAAATTGCTTTTAAATTTTAAAGGGGAAAAAAGGTCTCAATTAAGGTTAAACAAAATATGGTGTCAGAGTTTTAAAGCTTTTCCTGAAAGGACAAGTCCAAGGACCCTGAAAACTCTAGCCCGGAAGCAACGAAATGTACGTGGACCAGAGTCAGGGGAAGACAGCCAGAAGTAGGAGGGAAGGACCAAAGGTAGGAGGGAGGGGTCAGTGATAGAAGGGAGGGGCCAGAGGTAGGAGGGAGGGGCCGTGGGAGTCTGCCTGTGAACTCCTGAGGTGGGAGCCAAAGAAGGATCCTCCTACATCCCTGCTAGAGAAGCATCTCCATCCTTACCTTGCAAGGCCTCCTCATGCTCTCCCTCCAGGGCTCTTCGCTGTTCATCTAGTTTCTCTCGAAGCTCCAGCTCCCTCTCCTTCTCCACCTGGGGACAGGAAGTGGTGAACAGCACGAGTGAACAGAGCTGCAGGTTCAGGGCAGCTTCTCTTAGCCACTCCCCGAACTCTGGAGCTTTGCAGAGGTTGGTAATGAGAGTCCCACCCTGTCCTCTACGTGGTGGGGACGACCTGAGCTCAGAGTAGGCACAAGGCCTCCATGACAAAGCAGGTGTGGCTGACTTTGCCTTCTTTAGGGCCTAGAAGGGGGCTCACAGAGAACTGTCCAGGTGGGAGGGATGTAGGAGTCTTCTAACCCTGCTGCCCACTCCTGGCAGGGAGTCTTTCTACTGGACCACAGTGTTTCCCAATCTTTCATTGTGTATAAGGAATATAATGAATTACATGCAAGCAGTTACAAATATATATTCAAAAGATAAAGGACTCTCTTCTTGGTAATGGAGTAAAAGATACTTACAACACCAAAATCAAAAGTTGGTCGTCGCTCTGGGATTTAGCGAGGTGGGCTGAGCAGGGGGTTTTCCTCCTGAGAGAGGGGTTGTGTCCCCTGGACTTACCTGTTGTGCCCATTTCTTCCTGTCCTCTTCGTGTTGCTGGAGAATTCTGGTTATTTCCTTCTGGCACCGTTCAGCCTCCTCAGATGCGCAGAGCTGGACAGTTGTGGCTGTGAGTGAGGAAGCACAAAATGCACACAGAGCAGAGAAGCCAAGGCTCGCCAGAGCAGATGCGGGAGGCCAGGGCTAAGGGATGAGGACTCAGTCTCCACCTCAAGAATGATTGCAGTTGGGAAATGAACCTCCAGCACTCCCCCCACCCCCGGCACATCTCTCTGGCTTTGAAGACCTTCTTAGTGCAGGATCCAGTGGACTCATTTTGTCCCCTAGGACCTACAGCAGAGCTGCTAACTGGCAGGACAGACTCAGCCCGTAAAGGTGAAATTTGCTCTAGCTAATATAATATCTAAATTTAAAAAATAATTAGTTGCAGGGTGTTTGGGTGGCTTAGTTCGTTAAGCATCAGACTCTTGATTTGGGCTCAGGTCATGCTCTCATGGTTCATGAATTTGAATCCTGGCATCAGGCTCTATGCTGACAATGTAGAACCTGCTAGGGATTCTCCCTCTTTCCCTCTCTTTCTCTCTGCCCCTCTCCCGCTTACACTCACAATGTCTCTCTCCTCTCTCTAAAAATAAATAAATAAACATAAAAAATTAGTTGCTGAGATTTACTGACTGGGCAGCTTTTACTTCATATACAGATGTCTAACTTGTTTGGAAAGAGCCAGAGAACTGGCAATGTGTAGCTTTGTGTCCCCCAGGAGCTGAAGCTGAGGCAGACATGTGTCCTGCTTACCCCAGTCCTCGCCTCTCTCCTGAGGGTGCGTATAAGGGCCGGCTCATCATCTGCTTACCTGTGGGTGTCTGAGTGTGTGACCCCGACCTTTAGCATCCTCAACCCCCACCCCAGCTGGAGGCAGAGGGGCTGCTGTGAGTGGGAAGGAGACACCAGCAGGAAGCATGGCTCTTGCTTACAGAAATGCCAAACTGGCCCTGCCAATGCTGCTCTGAGTCCAGTTCGCTCTGGGTGTGACCTAGGGCATGACCCAACCTCTCCATGCCTCAGTTACCCAATATGTGAAATCAGGATAACACTAATACCCACCTCACAGGGCTATTGAGATGATTCAACCAGGAAACAATGGCAACAGGAATAATAGCAGCAAGGTAAGGAATATGGAGAGCTTATCATGCCCGAAAACGTGCCAGCCCCATTCCCAGTGCCTCACGGGTAATACTCGCTTAGTCCTTACAACAACCCAGTGTGGCGAGTACTGCGACTATCCCCATTTCACAGATGAGGAAACTGAGAGACAGAAAAGTGATGCAACTTATCCAGGATCACCCAGTTCACAGTCAGGGAGAAGGGCTGTGAATACATACACTGATTCTACTGCAAACATTCCTTATCCTGCCTGCTTATGCGCCAAAAGCAGTAAGCATAGTGCCGAGCATTTAGAAGTAGCTCACTAAATGTTCTTTATTGTTTACAAAATGTCCTCTGGATATTCATTACTGCTCATGACAAGCATTAGAAGGGCTGGCATTACTGGTGCAGTTGGCATTTTTATTGTTAGTATTATTATTACAGAGCTCCATTGACAGGGTTGGCAAAGGGCCTGAGGAGAAAGGTGAGAAATAGGGCTGTGAGGCAGGAAGCCGGCACTGGGGGAGCGAGCCAATGTCCTGAGTCCTGGGGGAGGGCAGGGTCAAGTACAGAGAACCCCAGACTCAACCCAACCATTTGGCTCAGCATCCGCGACCTGGCCCCAGCCAGGTAGAAGCTTTATAAGACAGATAGATCATTGCTAACAGTCTTCGAGCCCATTTCAGAGATTCTTATTAACTCCGTCTGCGGTGGGGGCCCAGAATCTGTATCCTTGACCTTCCCCCAAGTAATTCTTGTGCACAGGTATATTACAGAACCTCTGAATTCTGATCCAGTTGCTTATCTGGCACTTAACCTTCATCTACAACGTCTCTGACAGTCTCCAGTCTGTAACTGAACACTTCCAGAGATGGAGAGCTCATTTCATCACTAGGTAGCTCTGATGGTTCTAAACCAGCAATCACACAAAAAATCCTTTGAGATTGAACTGAATTCTGCCTGCCTGTTTCTGCCGCCTTGAGGCCCTTCTACTGACCTGTGAGTCACTGAACAAGGCTTATTTTTCTTCTCTATGAGGGCACTTCAGACACTTGGAGAGAACTGTTGTGTTTAACTGCAGGATCTTCTTTCCAAGTAGAACATTCTCTGCTCCTTTAACTGCTTCTTATAGGATACGGCTTCTAGATTCCTCACCGGCCTGATCTGTCTCCACTGTACTCCCTCCAGGTTTTCTGGATTCTTCTGAAAATGTACTTTCCAGAAATAAACTCGGCACTCTAGGTGGCAGGAACAGGCAAGTACAGGTCAGGACTATCACCTCCCTGATTTTAGACATGATACTCCTTTTAATATAACTTACTTAAGGTCACATGAGATAATTAAATAGCTATATCACCTTTGTTGGTTATAAGGTAGGAATCCTCTTAGATGGTGGGGAGGGCATATAAAGCGCTGGCCACTCACCTGTGTCCCCATTGAGGGGACCTATTTCCTGTGGCTGTGGTCTGGGTGGCTGATCTGGTTTTCGGTGCCTCTGGAAAAAAGGAGACAACAATGAAGGTAGAGGGTAGAGGACAGAGGTCAGTGTGAGGATATTTGCTACAGTAGGATCCTTCCAAAGGCAAGACAGAACTTCCGGTTACATCAGAGCTTGCCCTGTATCCAGTTACTTAGGCTGCTTCCCCACAAGCCGAAGGCAGCACTCCGTCGTCAGGGAAGGGGTTCCCAGAGGGGAATTTCTCATCATTGCCAGGCCGACCCTCACTAGGGAGTTTGATGCTGGTTGACCTCTCCTTAGAGTCCTGTGGTTTGTGCTGCCATCCACGGGGCCCTCCCTGACCACCTCTTCCTTCTCACAGCACTTGGCCAGACTTTCTGCAACTACCCTCACCCCAGTTATGGTGGGAACTTCCCAACCTCTAGTTCAGAGATAATTCCCCTTTCCTCTCAGGACCTATGGCTACCACAACTTCCTTCCAAGTTCCCCATATTGGGGGCAAAGCATCAGAAATCCAAGCCATGATTTTACACGCTTATACTTTGTTAGTGAGGGTATTTCCCTGACTATAAAGAGGCAGGGGTACCTACCGTGACAGATGGGGGTAAGACACCATACTCAAGATGTACTGGACACTATGAGGTCTTATCTATACCATCTTGGCTAATCTTCAGAATAATCCTGGGAAATAGGAATATCCCCAATTTAAAGATGAGGAAGCGGGGCACCTAGGTGGTTCAGTCAGTTGAGCAACTGACTTCGGTTCAGGTCATGATCTCACGGTTCATGGGTTCAGGCCCCGCATCAGGCTCTGTGCTGACAGCTAGCTCAGAGCCTGGAGCTGCTTCGGATTCTGTGTCTCCTTCTCTCTCTGCCCCTCTCTCGTTCATGCTCTCTCTCTCTCTCTCAATAATAAATAAATGTAAATAAATTTTTTTAAAAAATAAAGATGAGGAAGCCGAGGCTGAGTGAGATTAGGGCTCAACCAAAGCAGATTAGTAGATAATTGGCAGAGTCCAGAATCTGAGACTTCCCTCCGGGCACTTTAACCAACCTTGGCCAGGATTGGTTGAATCTGATCAAAGGAGGAAATGGATGCTAAAGGCTACATCCTAAAGCAGTGTCAGTGGCTGCCAGATATTCAAGTTTCATAAATTGTATTTCTTCATAAGAGAGTTGATATGGGTTGACAACAAGGATGCTAAAAAAACATTATTTGCAGACTAATACTATCATTTCCTAAAACAGAGGACATCTCGACCTCTAAAATATGTTGAAGAAAGCTCACGACACTTCTTCAGGGGAGAACTGATGTCCCTCCTTAATGTAATACACGCACTTACACCTTTAATTTCCTCAGTTTACCCCAGATAGCTGGAAAGTCAGTCAAGTCCTGACACTAGCCACTGGACCAGGACCTGGGGCAGGAAAAAAAAATTAAGCCCTTTTGTACATTTTTAAAGATGTTCTTGGATGTTAACTAGATTTATTGTGATGATCATTTCACAATATATACAAACATCTAATCATTGTTGTACACCTGAAACTAATGTTATATGTCGATCATACCTTTAAAAAAAGTGCTCTTTAAAAAATGAAAAAAATTCTAGGTCCCATTTTAAGAAACACTTAAAAAAATAAGTTAGCCCATGAAAAGGCTATGCAAATGTTCAGTGGTGAATTATCACCATAAAGGAAAAACTTTAATTTTTACCATGGTAACATTAAAAAAAATTTTTTTTATGTCTTTATTTTATTTTGAGAGAGAGACAGAGAGACAGAGAGTGAGCAGGGGAGGGGCAGAGAGAGGGAGACACAGAATCTGAAGCAGGCTCCAGGCTCTGAGCTGTCAGCACAGAGCCCAACACAGAGCTGGAACCCACGAACCATGAGATCATGACCTGAGCCAAAGTCGGACACTTAACCGATTGAGCCATCCAGTCGCCCCCATGGTAACATTTTTAAAAGTAAATTGGTGAATAAGAATTATTCATTTCCTGAGTTGAAGAATGACTGAAACGCTGCTGGAAAGCACACTTCTGGTTGGAGAGGAAAATGAGTCAAGGGAAGGCTTCTACAACCTTCTGCTCCTGCCCCAAGGTGCCCAGCACAGAGCCTGGTACGGTGTGAGTCCCTGACCAACTGGACCTGACGGGGCACCTCCCCCAGGCCCTGGTGCCTCAAATCTGCCCCGTGGCCGGGCATGCCTGACAAGTGAGTTCCCCTTCCACCCTGTGCCGACTCTGCTCGCCCTGCCCAGGGGACAGGGGATGCCTGGCCAAGGAACAAGCCAGGGAAGCTGTCAAAGCAGGAACTGGGGAAGTGACAGGACCCAGCCTCTCTACCCTGGGCTGCAGGAAGGAGATAAGTGGTTGTCTCATCCCCGTTGCCATGAATGGTTACGCTAATCTGGGGATGTTTTCGTGGAACTGAGAATTCCTGAATTCCAGGCTTGGCTCCACAAAGCTGGATAAATCTCTTCCCTCCTCGGGGCTCCTGCTCTCTCCTTTGTGAAGCAGAGGCAAAGAGGTCTCCGTCGATCCCCATGGTGTTCATACTCTGAGCCTCCGACCTCAGCTCCTCTCAATAGCACAGGCAGGCAGGGCTACCACAGGTAAAGACACCGCAGCCCAGAGACGTAAGCCCCACCACACTGTGTCCTGAGGTCAAAATCAACATCAGGACCAGGTCTCCGCACAGGTAAGCATCTGACTTTGGCTCAGGTGATGAACCCAGAGTTCCTGAGTTTGAGCCCCACGTTGGCCTCTCTGCTGTCAGAGCCTGCTTGGGATCCTCTTTCCCCTTTTCTCTCTGCCCCTCCCCTGCTCTCTCTGCCTCAAAAATAAATAAAATAAACATAAAAAAAAAAAGAAGAAGCAGGTCTCAGCACTTTAGAGACTGGAGCATCATGGTTAAGAACTCTAGGATTCTAGAATTACCCAGACCTGGATTCGAATCTTAATTCTACCCTGTGTGACTATATAGTCTCTCCAAGTCTTGGTTTTTAAAAAAAAAAATTTTTTTAATGTTTATTTTTCAGAGAGAGAGACACACAAAGAGTGTGAGTGGGGGAGGGGCAGAGAGAGAGGGAGACACAGAATCTGAAGCAGGCTCCAGGCTCTGGGCTATCAGCACAGAGCCCGACACGGGGCTCGAACCCACAGATCATGACCCGAGCTGAAATTGGCTGCTAACGGACTGAGCCACCCAGGTGCCCCCAAACCTTGGTTTTCTAATGACGTTGTTTTAAGGATTAGACGGGACAATGCACCTATAATGTCTGACGTATGCTAAGAGCTTGAACATCGTCTAAGTTTACTACTTTCTGTTTGAAACGCACAAGAACAAACAGCCTGACAGCTTTGGGAGATCCCCCTCAGACTGGCCTGAAGTAGGATCATAACGCTCACGAGACGCTGTCTTCTCCCAGATAACAACCACAGAGAAGTGAAAAACTCCTCCACGAACAGCCTGCAGACCATGGGCAAGAGGTGACTGCGCACTCGAGTCCCCAGATCCTAACGAAACCACTCCGAGGCTTACTCCTTCGAATGACACCCAAGACTCATCACTGACTGTCCTCAGGCCGCCATCCTCCTTGTCTTACTTCCTTAGTGAATATTTGTAAACATCTTCTTCCAATTATCGTTGTAATAAGACATACATTCATTCATTAAAGGAATATTACATAGGCTTCCTTGCATTTTAACTTTTCAAATATATAATGAGCATTTACTACGTGGCATTAAATATTCTGTACACATATTAATTTTTATGAGTCAAATATTACCTCCTTGTGGATGAATTCAATCATTTCATGAATAGTCTGCACGAGAATTTTAATTATTTCCATTCTTTTGATTTCCAAATTATGCTTTAGCAAACATACTCACTTTTTTACATACCCAAAGCTACGGGTTCTACCCTCCAGGAAGGTTCTACGAAGGAACTCACCCACTAATAGCACGCAAGAAGGCCAGGGTCACTGCAACCTCGCCAACATGGAATAGTATCACTTCTACAAAATAATTGGCAAATTTGCTGGGCCCAAACCAAATGGGCCTATTGTACTTCTGGTGCCAATATGCACATCCGTGTGTCCAAGACCATCCCAAGCCACTCAGCATGATGTCTATAGTCTCAGGCGTCCAGGCTGAGTCCACGTTTCTCCGCAGTCTCTCCCCAGGGCCGAGCTAGTTCCCATCAGCTCTATGCTCCAGTGCCTGCTCAGGCACCCATGTGAGTACCTCCCTGCTCACCCAGGCATCCCCAGCTCAGTCCTCCTGGAGGACCAGGACCATTTTTGAAATTCACTTGGGATTGGTCCCAGCACCTGTTGTCATGCCCAGAGCAGTATTTCTATGAATCTGGTCTACGGGCCTCCTGCGTTAGCATCATCTCAAGTGCTTGCTTAATGCAGCCCCCAGGCCCAGTTCTAGACCCACAGCATCCAAGGGTGGTAATTGTTTCAGGATGCTCCCATCTGCCAATCATGCAGGTGGCTCTGATGCTCACATACGCTTGGGGACACAGAGTAGGAATTGATGAGCAGCTACTGCGTGGACAATCCCCCGGCTGGGACTCTGGCAGCTTCCTCCTCAGAGGCCATGGTGCAAGTTCACCCTGTGGTGGGAGAGGACAGGAGCTGGGAGGGGGGCGCAAGAATTTCCCCTTCCAAAAGCAGAGCGGGGAGGCGTGGGTTGGGGTGGGGCATCCAGAGCTCTGGAGGAGGGATAGCAGGGTCGGTGAGGTTTCCTGAATCAGCAGAAACTTGGGAGAAGAGAGCTAGAGGGGCAGCTGGCAGCACAGGACGTAAGGAGAACCCAGGACCGGGGGAGACCCCTGGGGACTCGGGTTCCAGCTTTACTGTGAGACTTTAGGGAAGTCACCCGCTCTGGTCCTCAGTTTCTCCACCTGCCAGGCACCAGGGTTGGAACAGGTGTTCTCTCCTGTTCCTTTGAACTCCAGGACAGCCAGAGGCACAGAGTCAGGGCAGAGAGGGAGGGCAGTGGCCAGAGCTGGGAGAAGCCAGATGAGCTCGCATCAGGTCTAGTGGGACCCCTGGAATACGCTTGCATTAAAAAAATTTTTTCTTAATGTTTATTTTTGAGAGAGAGAGACAGAGTGTGAGCGGTAGAGGGGCAGAGAGAGAGAGAGGGAGTCACAGAATCTGAAGCAGGTTCCAGGCTCTGAGCTGTCAGCACAGAGCCCAACATGAGGCTTGAACCCATGAACCACGAGATCATGACCTGAGCTGAAGTCAGATGCACAACCGACTGAGCCACCCAGGCGCCCCTATGCTTGCATTTTGAAGGGTAAATTGACAAACTGAATGCATCCAGAAGGAGCTGACAAGACATGGCAGGAGGCACAAAACCAAAGTATAGGAGGTGCTATTAATAGAACAAGTTGGTCAGCCTCAGGAACAGATGAGAAAACCTGGCCACTGCCTGCAAATCTCACAGTACTGTCAAGGTAGAAGTTCTAGTGTGTGGCCCCACAGCCTCTGAGGGCGGGACTGTGGCTGAGGACTAGAAGTTTCAAGAAGTTTCAGTTCAACATGAAGAAGAATTTCAGAGTCATCTCCAGAACAGAGATATGCTGCCTTACTTGAGGTGGAAGTTTCGTGATAGTAGTGAGTTTTCCGTCACTGGTAGCACGCAAGAAGAGGTAACCTTCATTTTGCAGGTTGGACGGAGTGATCACAGAGGATCTTCAACTCCAACAGTCTGTAAGTCTATGAAGTGTCCTTGATGTTCAGCAAAGCAAGGACAGACCTCCGGTAAGCATCAAGTGCAGATGGGATGTGAAACCTACCATCATTGACATTGTGTCAGAGGGCTCTGTTGAGTGTTATCCGGATTGTAGCATTTTGTTGTACAATTTTCCCCAACTTGTGAGCCGTACCAGACAAGAGCGGTTAAGACAGAAGGAACTCGGATGAGAGCTGCCCAGCTCTTCCTTACGTTGGGACTCCCACTAGCATAAAAGCCAAGAGCAGCCCTGAGGATGGGTCAGCCTCCTGAAGACACCTTAGGGACCATCACTAACCTAGCTTCAGGGACCATCACTCTGTGGGCCTTCGGGCTTTGTGATTTCTGATGGAGTGGTATCACTTCTGCCCTCATTATTCCTGCTTAGCTAGAGAGTTTAGTAACCAAAGGACCGTTAAGAGTTACCTATTCCTTTCCTGTCCCGTAACTCGCCTTGGCTGCATAGTTTTATCACACCTATTCTGGCTGATGCACGCCTCCTGGGACCCAGAGGCAGGGTTGGAAGAGCCCCTGGAAATAGTTTCTTCCAATCCCTGCCTCCTATTTCCAGATGGATAAACTGAGGCCCAGTGGTGGATGGACAGTACTTGCCAGAGGCCACAAAGCAGGGAGCAGAGCCCTCATGAGAAGCCAGACTCAAGGAGGAGGCTGGAGGCCCTTCCATTTCCTTTATGCGCACCCCAGATTGATCCCAGGGGCTGGAGTTTAGGGGTAGATGATTTGATGCCTCAAGGGACTCAGCCGCTCCTCTCTGCAGTATCAGAGCTGCATTTCCGGTGTCTGGACTCAGCGTGGGTGGGGCCCCACACCAGTAGTTTCAGAAGCTTAACAACCACAGGCTGAGCCTATTGGCTGAGGTAGAGGCAGGAAGGAGGTGGGGGTGGAGGCCCAAAGGGCCCCCCTCCAGAAGGGGGAGGAAAGGCAGGGCCCAAAAGTTCAGGGCTGTTGAGAAATGTTAGCATTCACACCCAAATCACAGAGGCTCGGATCACCATAAACACAGGCCTCAGCTTCCCTATCTATAAGATGGGCAGAAGTATTTTGCCAAAGTAATGCCTGAATTGGATTTCATTTTCACAGTACCAGAGATGGTGAAGATTTAGTTCGTTTTGTTCATATCATACAGTGTGGGGTGGGCAGCGTGGCCCACTGCCTGCCCTGGGGAAAGAGATCAGTGTGGCTATACAACTGACCCACAGGGAGGAGGGCCAGCCCTCCACGGTGCTGGGGGCCCCCGCCTGTTCTCTGAACACCTGTGATGCCTTCAGAGCACCCCGGTCAGGGGCGGGTGTGGTCTCTACTGCTTCTGTCTCATCAACTGATGATTGAGATCTCAGGGGGGGACAGAACCACTTCCTTCCTAAGCACCTGCTGAGCCAGCCCATGATAGACAGTGGGGAAGGCCTTGAATGCAGGGCTCATCCTCATTCACAGACGGAGAGGCTGAGGCCTAGCAAAGGCTTTGCAATACACCACATTCCTTTTCTTCCTCCCCAGAACCTACCCTTCCTGACCCTACCAGCTTACCAGGGCGTCTGCCAGTTCTGATCACCTTAGAGGGTCTGGCGCTGGCAAAAGCACTCTACTCTGGCATCTGGGTCAGTCTGAGACCCTGAAGGAGTGGGTAGGAAACGATGTCAGTGGCCGAGGCAGGGAAAGAGACATGCTGAGGGCACACATGGCACTGCCAGATATCCACCTGTCTCCCTAACCCGATGGCAACCTCCCTAGTGGGTGTTCACAGTCAAAACCCAGGCTTGCCACGCACTTGCTGTGTGACCTTGGGAAAGTACCCTACCCTCTCTGGGCTTCTGTTTCCTCCTCTATCTGGCATGGAGTTGGGCAATGGGATACATCAGAGTCCTTCTGGTTTTGACATGCTTCGGATGTAGAAGAAGGGGCAGAGTGAGGTCATCTGGACACCTCATCCTGTATTAATCCCGTCACACTCGTTTGCTCCGGGCAGCGCAGGGCAGGCGATGTGACACACTCAGCTGTCAAGCCTTGCATGAAGAGGGCTTCTGTGGGGGACAAGAAAGGAGGCACCCTTGCTCAGGAGGGCCTGGGTGGGTGTCCTGCACCTTCACACCACCCTCTATTCTCGAGCAGCCCCTGTGGTGAGGCAATAAAAGGAGGAGCAAGATTGCCTGGAGCAGAGGGTGACCGGGAGCTCAGAAGCCACCCCCCAGGTTACATGCGGCATGTCCCACCCCCTGCAATTGCACTGCCGGCAGAGTGGCGCCCTTGGCTGAGGACACAGCACCTCCAGGGTGCTCAGGGCAGAGTCATCTGTAACAGAGATACATTGGAAACCAGCCTCACATCTGTCACTCATAAGTTTAAAAAATTAAGTGCATTTTACATACCACGTTGGAAAGGCATTTGGTAGACTAACAATATGCAAAATAAACTATTTCACTCAAAAGAACAGAGTAAAGGGCCAAGAAAAACACAAATTGATGGCACTTGTCATCTCTAGAGAAAGGGCTAAGACTGTTGAAGCCAAGGAGGGGGAGCATTAATTTTACCTGAATTCTTCAGATTTTTAAAATAATAGTGCATTCAAGTTTTACTTGTGTGCAAAGAAATTAACAACGACAAGAAGAAATAGTTCTCTTGAAACCTAAAAGCAGCCAAGGCAGCCATTCTACAGATGGAGACGTCAGGGCCCAGCGAGAGAGCCTCCATCTGCGATCCCATAGCGAGTTAGAGGACGAGGCAGGAGTCAGTCCACCGCTGACTCCCAGGGCAGGCCTTTCCTCCGCAGGTGCATCGGGGCCTCCTGTCCACACACCTCCGTGTTTGCCGTGCTCTCTACTCTTCTGGAGAGCCAGGGGTCCCAAGGGCAGGCGGTGGGTTCTTGCTGCCCACCTTGACTGCTGGGATCGAGGGTGGGAGTAATTAACCTGAACACATAACCCCGCCCCCACCCCCCCACGCCAGGGCTGCTGTAACAAATCACCACAAAGATGGAGTCTTGAAACGGAAATGTATTCTCCCACAGTTCTGGAAGCTACCAGTCCAAAATCCAGCTTGTCAGGTGAATTGGTTCCTTCTGGAGGTTCTGAGGGAGAATCTGTTCTAGCTCTTTCTCCTGGCTTCTGGCAGTTGCCAGCAAGCCTTGGGGCTCCTTGGCCTGTGTGTCTGCACCCCTCTGATCTCTCTCTGCTCTGTTATCGCATGGCCTTCTCCCTGTGCACAGTTTCCTGTTCTTACGAGGATAATGGTCATTGGATGAAGGCCCACCCTAATCCAGGATGACCTCATTCTAACCAGATCTCATCTCCAAAAACCCTGTTTCAAATAAGGTCACGTTCATAGGTTCTGGGTATACATGAGTTGGGGAGGAGCACTGTTCAACCCAGTACAGATAACTTTCCTATGTCAGGGCTACTTCCTTAAGGAGAGGGCAGCAGGTGGGGTGGTCTGGAGCCATGGAGAAATGGGAGGAAGGTCTACGAGATTCCTTGTACACTCAGGGAAAGAACTCCACGGTTGGGGGAGAGGGGAAAATGGAAGTAGGTCAGGTTGTACATCACTTATCTGGAGGAAAGCATGGACGTGGGATGGATGTTTTAGGTATTGTAAGGCGTTTGGCCTAGATGTTCTGGAAGATTCAGGTTTGAAAATAAAGTGACAAGATAAATGATTTTTAGGGATTAAAACCCCCCTGGCGAGAAACGCAGGATGACTTGTCGTCAGGTAATGGACAGATTGAGATCTACACGTGCTGAAGACGGATGGACGCTCTCTTGCTCCTTCTCTCTGCCCAGTGTGCTCAGAGGGGCTCCCCCCGCCCCGCCAGGCCTGCTCTCCCTCCCGGTCATCCTGCATGGCACACAGAGCTGGGGGTGGAGGACACTGAGAAGACAAAGATGGAAACCCAAGTGCGCCCAAGACATCAGAGCCAGAACTCGGGTCAACCATCAGATCCTTCCTTTTATCAGAGGGCGTCCCTACTTTTTCCCAATTTCTTCTCTGAACGTGAATGTTACACAGAGACCCTTTAGAAACCCCTTTTTCCAGGGAGATTTCAGACATTTGTTTACTAGCTGATCTACGAACACTGAGAGGTCAGGTGACCTCCCCCCTCCCCCATCCAAGAACATCATCAGCTTGACCAACATAGCAGCCTGCTTCTGGGCAATGAATTTGACGTTTGATCTTTCCTGTTCTCTTTACAACAGCAAAAAGACATGAAGCATGAGCCCCAAACTCAACGCCCAATTTAGGCAAAGATGCAAGTCTTTGGGGGGGATGGGGGCCCTCAAGGGACCTATGCCAGTCGCCTGGGAATTCAACTACAAAGGAAAAAGAACGGAATTAAAAACATGTACATGTGCAAAAAAATGTGTTGCCAAATATTGCGTCTCTAAGGCAAGGATTATCAGAAATTTTTCTAATCGTCTTAGGTCACAGAGTACAGATGTCCCTTTATAAAATAGAAATCTGGCTTTCAATCTCACAAGGTTTTCAGAATGCACATGTATGGAAGCCCGTATGAGCTTTAGCTGGGATGACTTTATGGGTTGGGCAAAGTCATTAGTTCAGAGGCTACATACACACCCACGTTTCCACAGTGCTTGGGGTCTCAGTGCCCAGGAAAGTCAGCCTCCTCTCCCACTCCCGACTGCCCCACCTCAGCAAACCAAGCCGCAAGGTCGGTTTTGCCATGTTCCTACTGACCAGATGTCGGGGCCCTGGACTTTCCTATCTCCCACTCACTCCCAAACGACTGTCTGGCCCTGCCCCACCAACCTGCTAAACCCAGTGAAGATACACCTCCCTCAGGAGGCCACCCCCCTCCCCTATCCCTCCTCTCCTGGGAGCTCAAAGCCACCCTCTCCTTCCTTAGGATGAAAACATAAGGATGCTATGAAAAATGAGGGAAACACAAAAGAGTATAAACAACCAACTGTCCAAACTGGTTTAAATAAGCCATGGAACATCCATAGAATACTAGGTGGCCATTAAAAATCATATTTCCATGGACTCTTCACCAAGAATGCACCCAACAAAATATTAACTAGAATATAGCCACTTTATTTTTTTCAAAAATTTTTTTTTTACATTTATTAACTTTTGAGAGATAGAGTCTGAGTGGAGCAGGGGCAGAGAGAGAGGGAGACGCAGAATCTGAAGCAGGCTCTAGGCTCTGAGCTGTCAGCACAGAGCCTGATGCGGGGCTCAAACTCTAGAAATGTGAGATCATGAACTGATCGGAAGTCAGATGCTTAACTGATTGAGCCACTCAAGTGCCCCTAAAATATAGACACTTTAAAATATATTCCTGGGGCACCTGGGTGGCTCAGTCGGTTGAGCATCCAACTCGATTTTGGCTCAGGTCCTGATCCGAGGGTCATGGGATCCCCATTGAGTGTGGATCCTGCTCAAGATCATCTCTCCCATGCCCTCTGCCCCTCCCCCTCTTGTATCCACATGCACACTCACTCTAAAATATATTATATGTATTCTGAATTATGTAAAAATAGTCATTGTCATGTATATTATATATATAGTAAGAAAAATAGAATGACCCTGAAATATACACAGAGGCTCTGTCTTAATGGTGGGATTAAAAGTGATTAAAATTTTTTTTTAATGTTTTATTTTTATTTCTGAGAGACAGAGAGAGACAGCATGAGCAGGGGAGGGTCAGAGAGAGGGAGACACAGAATCCAAAGCAGGCTTCAGGCTCTGAGTTAGCTGTCAGCACAGAGCCTGACGCGGGGCTCGAACCCATGAACTGCGAGATCGTGACCTGAGCTGAAGTCAGACACTTAACTGACTGAGCCACCCGGGCGCCCCTAAAAGTGATTTTTAAACTTTATATTTTTCCAAGTTATGAAATTTTCCCTCAAATGGTATAATAATCAGAATTATATTTCTTAAGCGGAATCCTAAATATTTGCTAGTCCTAATCCCCCCTTCTGTTCTTGCCAAAATGTCACCTGACCTCTGCTTGAACTCCTCCAGCAATGGAGAACTCGCTACCTTTCTTCCTCACGAGAAGTAGAATCTGGCTTCCTGTAGCCTCCCCTCACTGGCCACAATTCTGCCTTCTGGAACAACAGAGAACAAGGCTGCTCCCCATGCCCCTTTGGCAAAACTTCAGAGGGTTGGAGGTAATGGCCAGGCTCCAGGCTTCATTGCCCCAAGCCTTCCAAGGTCGTTAATGTCCCCCTGTCTCCCACACCCCTGTTTGCTTTCTTTGGGTCCAATCCAGGCAGCGATGTCCTTAAAGCATAACTGTGTCTCCCTTATGACGTTATCCACATGGTCTCTTATCAAGAACACAGTCCTTGCCAGTCGGTGTATCAAGGACTCTCCTGCGTGCATTCTTTCATCTAATCTTTAGAACAACCCTATGACCCAGGAGCTAATCCCATGCCTATCTTACAGATGAAGAAACCGAGGCATGGAGAAGCCCAGTCCTTTCCACAGCCAGCTGTGGGAGCAGGACCCAGTGGGCTCTCCGACACTCCGCTCAGGGTTCCGATGGGGGGCCAGAGCCACAGCCCTGGGGACTGGGGATTTCTGACATCATACCAGGCACACACACAGGGGGGTGACCACGAGGCACAAGGTGCCCTTCCCCACCCCTGGTAAGCTTCTGGGCATGGAAGGCCCCTCTGCACTCCCATGTCACTTCTATAGGCAAGTCCCTGGAAAATCTGTTTCCTTGGCCCCTCACCTCTCTGTCCATCCGCTGCCCAAGTCCTCCTGGGGATACGACCACATCACTCATGGTCTCCATCAGGATGGGTTTAGGAAGGACTGCACAGTGCAGATGGCTCTATGGCACTCAGGCATTCATCAGGATGTCAACTCGTCCCAATAGGGCAGTGACGTAGCCTCAGGCTGGGTCTTTCAGCTAAGGCCACCAGGCACAGGGGACCACAGAACTCAGCACACTCTCTGCTCCTTGAACTTGGAAGGACTGAGAGGTCCTAATGGGCCCTAGCCAGGGGAGTCCCCACTGAAAGCTCTGGGCTCATGGCTCACTGCCTGTCACCTCCACTCTCCACGATGAGCCCCATCATACTGTGCTGTCTCTGGTTCAGCCTTCGCTCAGGTGCTTCACTCTGCCTCGACTAAAACTCCTACCAAACCTTTAACACTCAGCCAAGGCATCCCCACACCCCCTTTGCCCCAACCCAAGAAGTCTTCCTGTATCCACTGAGGCTGAATGAGGCACTGCTGTGGCACCCCAGGCCAACCCTGGGTTAGCCTGGCTCTTGCTTGGCCCTCATTTGCTCCCTCAAATATTTACATAGCACCTGCTCTGTACAAGGTGATGAGCACCAGACCGGGTGCAGAAAACCAAGCTCACTCAGTTGCACAGCTTCACCACCAACGGGCTCTATGACTGTGGACACATCACGCCTCCCTGAACCTTGGTGTCCTCACCTGTGGGGTGGAGAAGATTCCGCAGCTCAGCCTAGCTTCCAGGCTGTTTGTGAGGTCCACAGGATATGAAAGTACTCTGTCAACTGCCACTAAGGGTGAGTCATTATTGCCCTGACCCGACCCTTCTGTAGTCTGAGCTCATTTTTGCACATCCCATCCTTAAAGCCCGGTCTCCCCCCACCCCCCACCCCAGGGGACTGATAGCCTGCGAGGCCGGCCTTGGGAGCATCCTTGGATGAGAAATCGGGCAGGAGCACAGCCAGGATGGATGGAAACGGGCATGAACTTTAAACAGACCTGGCCTGTAAAATCCTGCCACACGGGGCAGGGGCCTGGCATTGCTGGGGCAGGGAAGAAAGGCCAGACTCCCCTGAGGCAACTGAGTGTTTTAATGCCAAAGGGCTTTGGAATCAGTAAGAAGCCCCTGGAAAGACAGAGTTGGGGTGGAGGCAAAGAGCACTGGACTAGGGGGCTGGATACCGGGGTTCCACTCTAAGTTACTCTGTGATCTCAGTCAAGACCCTTCCCTTCTCCAGGCCTTACCCTTCCATCTGTATATTGGGTATATCAGCCCAGGTGGTACCCAGGGCCCTTTCCCTTTCCCACTTGGAGAGTCTGTGTGGACTTGACTTGCCATTCAAAGCTTGGGGCAGGAGGGTTCCGTTCAGGCTGTACGAAGGACAGACAGGGACAGCTGGGAAGGCTCTCAGAAGGGCCAGGAGGCAAGGGAACCCAAGCTCACTGTGGAAGGGCCAGGCCTAGACCAGGGCTCCTCCTTCGGTCTCCTCCTGTCCCTGCTTAGATGGAAGTCACTCTTGGCCCACTTTGCAGACTCTGAAATGCTGACACAGGTTCAGAGAACACAGACTCTCAGACCCTTAGAAGTCATCCTGCTCACCCCCCTCCCTCTCCACATAGAAGGAGAAACTGAGGTCCCGAGAGTGGTGAGGGCTTGTTCAGGGACACACTGCACGTTCATGACACAGCCACCTTTCACCAGCTCCTTCCAGTCTCAAGCCAGGCTCAGCCCTATCTGCCCACCATCCCTCCCAGCCAGCCCTCTGCATCCACTGCTGCAGGCAAGCCTCAGTTTCCCTGTGGGAGTCAGGGAAGATGTGAGGGTTTCTGGGTCAGAACTTGGTGAGGTTTTTTTGAACTAGGAACAAAGGAGAAGCAAGGAAAGTGGGAGAGGCATTATACTTGGGGGGAAAACTCATCTTCCTGAACGAGAACTAGGCACAGGCAGGGAAAACTTGTCCTGGCCTTAGCAAAACAGGAGCAGAGAGAGAGAGAGAGAGAGAGAGAGAGGGAGAGAGATTCAAGTTTTATGAAAAATAACTACATTTTAGGGCAGCTTGGAGATTCTCAGGGAGTGGGACCACCCATCTCCACCTGGCAGAAAGGCAGGCAGTAGAGGAAAAGGGGTTAAAACTTGAGGGTCCTCCCTTCCCTCTCTGGGCCCGGGGTTGTCCCTCGAGGACAGTCCTCTGGCTCCAGGCTCTGACCTTCTGGGCTGATCAGACCCCAACGGGCGCTGGTCCCACTGTCAGAAACCCGAGTAGAGTCTCCTGGGTCCTAACCCAGCTCTGAGGCCCCTCGGGGGAGGGGCAGGAAGGAAAGGACTGGCAGCCGCAGGCTGCAGACCTCCTCCCTCTTTGGCCCCTCCCAGCTACCCCCAGGACAGCCCACATGCACCGGCTTTGGGGCCCGAAGAGGCTGGAGACCAGCGCAGCCGAAACTTGAAAGCCTGTTGTAATCACCTGGTATCTCGTTAAAAGTCAGGTTCTATTTTAGCAAGTCCGGGGCAGAGCCGGAGATTCTGCATTTCAAACGGGTCCCGGGTGGTGCCGATGCTATAAATGCGAGGACCATTCGAGTAGCTGCCTTAGAGATAATCTGCCTCAGAACGGTGGGAAAAGCGGAAGGCCCAGAGAGGTCAAGTCACTACTCCGTGGCCACACAGCGAAGCTGTGCCCAGACCGAAGGAAAAGGGCACCTGCCCTAGCACTAGACATTTCCCTACCCGGGCAGCCGGAATTAGCTGCGCTTCCTGGGCCCAGGGGCAGCGTCGCTAAACTCAGCTGCCCCGCGCGGCTCAGCCCGGGGCCGGGTGGGGGGAAAGAGCGTCGCCCGGCCGAGCTCTCCCCGCCTCCCTCCGCGCCGGCCTCCGGCCGTCCTCCGCCTGGCACCCCGGGAGGACCGGAGGGGGCCGGCGGCGCCGAGAGTCCCTGCGGCGGAGCAGTGCCGCACCCTCCTCCCCTCTGAAGGCAAACTTCGCCGCCGGAGCCCTTTACCTTTTTGGGGGCTTTGCAGCAGCTCGGCCGGCTGTGTCCGCAGCCCATCCTCCTCCGGGGACTCCCGGACGCCGCCTGCCTGCTCCGGGGCCCCTAAGGACCCGGCCGCCCGGGCCCCGCTGCCCGCCGCGCGCCCGCCGGCCGGGGCTGCCGGCGAGACCCTGAAACTGAACCTGGAAGCGCAGACTTGAGTCGGAGCTGGGGCGGCCGCGCGCCGTAAATACCCGAAGAGCAGGGCCTCAGCGGAGCCCGCGGGGTTCGCGGTGCCGCCGCCCGAGGCAAGTGACCAGACTCCCGTAAATGATAACAACTTTGGGCCAGGGCAGAGAAGATCCCTATGAACAACGGATGTTTTCCTGGCCCTGGGCAGAGAAAAGGCCAGGAGGAAAAAATTAAAACAATTACTTCGTGAACACAATAGCTACCATTTATTGAGAGATGTGTCTGTTCTGGCTACTTTGTATATATTACTTTATTTTTTCCCATCTCCTTGCCACAAAGTAATTTCCTTCCACTTTACAGGTTAGGAAGATGAGAATCAGAGACGTGAATCGCCAAAGATCACATAACTACTAAGTACCAGAGCCCAAATGAATTCCAGTTCTAACTCCTGAACCTAAGCTTTGAGCCACTTCCCTACAAATACATAATGATACTTAGTCCAGTTGTAATGCCTCTTCGCTTCTGGATCAATAGCTCTTTCCCGTTCACAAGCATCTGTAATCCTCTGTCCATCCTGGATAGAGGTTCCCCATCACAACAATCTTGTGAAGCAGACCGGCAGATGTGGTGGTAGTAACGGACATCACATGTACACGCCTGGGGAAATAAACTTTTATTTATCCTCACCTTGTGACTAGCTGAGGTTTCTGGGAGTGGCAGTGCAGAAAAAGCACACCTAACTTTGAAAATCAGTGTGCGTGTTGTGTGTGTATTAGCAATTATACAAGGCCCAGAGACACTTGGGGAGGTATGCGCATGTAAAGGGACTTGCGGTTGTGAATGAGGAAAGAATGTGAGATCACATACTCCCCCTCCACAGACTATAAGACCAATTGTAGAGGGTTCTAAGAAAGGAACCTAAAGACCCAGAGAATATTAGGGTCATGGAAGGAAGAGTAATACAAGACAGTGGTTCACAAAGTGTGGTCCCCAAATCAGCAGCGTCTACACTACCAGACAGCTTTGTTAGAAACAGAAATCATCGGGGTGCTTGTGGCTCAGTCAGTTAAGCGTGCCACTTTGGCTAGGGTCATGATCTCATGGCTGGGGAGACCGAGCCCCATATCTGGCTCTGTGCTGACACCATGCAGCTTGCTTGGGATTCTCTCTCTCTCTTTCCCTTTCTCTTTGCCCCTCCCCTGCTCATGCAGGTGCATGAGAGGTTTTTGTTTTGTTTTGTTTTGTTTTGTTTTGTAACCTGAGTTTGGGTAGGTGGCTAATGAAATTTTCAGTGGTTGGTGTACCAGTCAGGTTAGGTTAGGTTCTGTAATGAAACACAGAAAGTTGCAGCGACTTACCATGAGTGAAGCTAAGTTTTGTTCACACTCTACGTGCAGCACAGGGAGGCAGGGGGCTCCGCAGCACGCAGACATTCTTTGCCATCCTATGTTGCAGTCATTTCAACACCATGCCTTCAAGCTTTGCCAGGGCAAGAGGAGAGCATAACCAGAGAATGGTGCGTAGGGTCTTAAATGCTTCTGCTCAGAAGTGACGCACCTGAAGTCTGCTCACGTTTTATTGGCCGAAGCAAGTTACATAGTCATGTTCCATTTCAAGGGGACAGGAAAGTACAATAAGTACCCAGAAGGAGAGGAGGGTCCGCAGCAGAAATGTCTACCGTAGTCAGCAATCAACAAGCAGGTACCATGCGCCCACCTCTTGGGTAAGTAGGCTGGCTCACTCATCCTGGTTTGCTCAGGATTTCTGCACTCTTAGCTCTGGAAGTCCCAAGTCTCCTCAGTCCTGGGCCCCCTGGGATGATCAGTCACCCTTTGGATAAAGCATAGTGAACATAAAGGGAAGAAGACTCAGTTTTTGTCTTTGAATTAGTTATAATCTGATTTTCTTTTCTTACATTAGGCCTTTACATAGAAAAAGAGGAGGAACAATACAAAACAGGTGATAAAGAGAATGTGAAGTTGTGCACTCCATGGGGATAGTATCAGCATTAAAGAAGATGAGAGACCTTGGTGGATAAGGAGAGGGAAGAGGACTTCCTGAGGAATAGCACAGCCAAGGGACTTTCATGCTGAAAGGAATCCTAGAGTCTCAGGCCGGTTTCTGTTGCTTGCAACTAAGACAAATGTCTCTTATAATTTCCCTTGTAGGTGTTTGTGCCGTCTATGGTTTGTACTTCCAGGTTTGTACTTGCCATCTCTAGAGGAAGAGGAGAGGCAGAGAGGAGCAATTACAAGAGGGAGGAAGAGCATGAGTGCAATCAGGGTAGAGTGTGGAGCTGGGGGAGCTGAGGAATGAGGAATTACAGCTGGCGGGTAGGTCGTGTGTGGGGAGACCGAAGTCAGGGATGAGGTGAGCTCTTGAGAAAGGTTGGAAAGAAGACTATGGGGACCATCCTGAACATCTTTCATGAGAGAAGGACAATATGCCCATATATGAAAAGTTTTGCATAGGATTTCAGGCAATTCAGAGATGCCGGGGTGGCTCAGTGGGTTAAACGACCAACTCTTGACTTCAGCTCAGGTCATGGTCCCAGGGTCATGGGATCAAGCCCCATGTCAGGCTCCACACCTAGTGGACCCTGTTTAAGATTCTCTCTCTCTCCTTCTCTCTCTGCCCCTCCCCTGTTCACATGATCTCTTGCTCTCTCAAGATAAATAAATAAATAAACATTAAAAAAATTTTCAGGCAATTGAGAGACCCTGCAGTAAGGCTATGTGTGCATCTCAGGTCAAGAGCCTTTGAAGTCTATTCATTTTTGAGGGAGGGGCAGAGCTCTGTGAGGGGCTGGAACCCATGAACCCTGAGATCATGATCTGAGCTGATATCATGAGTAAGACGCTCCACCAATTGAGCCATCTTGGTGTTCCTCAGGTTAGGAACCTTTGAACTCAGTGGCTGCTAAATGTCTTTAAACCCTGAAAGCGTTTTCTGTTCAGGTTGTTCTGATTGAGCTCCGTTGTTCCCCAAACGTGTTGTCTGCCCAGGGTGACTTTCTGCACCGTCATCTCTGCAGGTTATAGTTCCACCTGAATCCCAAGGAGCTGCTCAAATGCCCTCTCCTCCCCAAAACCTTGTGATACCTGTTCCACGGCTCTCTGGGCACACATGCAGTTTTCCTCTGAGTTCTCCTTGTTTGTGTGCTAATGCACTATGGTTACACGGCTCCGTCTCCTCCCTCCTTACCCATCTGGTACTTAGTAGACCATGGCAGAGACTTCCAGTCACCTTACTCAACTTCCATTCTGCTGTCTTCCTTAATTACAGTATCATCATATTCTCTGGTCAGCAACGAACGTGTGGGCTAACAGGCTATTTACCCGGCTTCCCTTGCATCTAGGGGTGACTGGTGATATGTAAAGGGAAACTACTGGTTGGGGCTTCCAGGAAAACTTCTAATAGGGAAATGACTCAGCTGGGAGGAGGGATCCCCCCTTTCCTGCCTGGAATACAGATATGATGGCCGACTTCTAGCAGCCATTTTATTACCCTGAGCCTGGATCTCTGATGAATTTATCAAGCCCCCATACCAGCCTTGTTCAACTACTTCCTAATTTTTTCACATAATAAACAACAGCTTTATTTCAGCCACTGCCATTGAAATTCTATTACTTGCAACAGAATGCAATTTCTAACCAATTCATAAGGTTTGTTATATTGCACTTAGAATATTTTCCTCTTGGAGACACTGTGTGTACCCCAGTGCCGAGTCCAGCCCCAGAAGGTCCAGGGTTCCCTGAAGGATGGACAGTGTCTGCGAAAGGGAGTGAGAGAGCCTTGGCTTCTTTCTGCTCACCAGGCAGGCATCTCTGCTCTGACTAGAGAGTCAGCCTTTTTTATTAAAGAAGTGTATGGGGTACAAAACAGAAGTGGCAATTGCCTTAGACAATAATTTCTGATGACAAATTCTTTGGCATGTAAGTTTCTCAGAACATAGATTGGTAGAAGACTCATGCATAACCTTTACCAATAGTGACTGAAGTAGGTGACTAGATGCTTATCACATGGGGAAAATATCTTTAGCATTTAAATACAAGGCAATGTTTTTAACATAGTAAAGGCAAGAGTTAGTTCTTTGTGAGCAGGGGTCTATAGCCTGTTTTTCCAGGGGAAGAAAAACAGGTTTTCTCAGGAAATGTAACATTTGCTCCTATAATCACAAAAGAAGAAACTCCTATAACAAGTTTTTTCATAAGGTACAACTCACATATTTTTGGCATAAGAAAGCAAGTCACTCCTGATATTAGTCAGGTGCCTTGGGGTGGGTGCTCAAGCAGAAATTGAGTGGGGGTTGAGTGGGTGTAGACGCTGGTCACCATCTGATGGTGGGAGGCCTTGCAAACCTGTCTTACTTCACAAGGAGATTTTTGCTCAACTTATGAGTTCAGAAAAACTGGCTTCCTGCACCCCAGCTTCGGTTCTGGAGGTAAGAAGTAAGGCTCTGCTGGGAAAAGTACCCTGGGCTTGCCAGACTTTTGATGGAAATGTTGGTTTTGATAGCTTCCTCTTGACATTATATATAAGAGAAAAAAAACCGGGAGGAAACCTAAAATTGTTGAACCCTTAGGCTTTTTGTTGTTGTTAAGTAAGCTCTACCCTAAGCTGGGGATCAAATTCCTGACCCTGAGCAGTAGCGTGTTCTCCCAACTGAGCCAACCAGGTACTCAAAGTCTGTTGGGTTCAACTGGAGTGTTTCTCAAGGGATGGGCAGGTCCATTTGCCTCGGAATCTTCTGGAGGCCTCCCTCTCTTCCTATCTATCAGGAACTGGAGGAACAGGAGGACTGAGCCTGAAGAACTTTCACACTAAAGTTTCAGCTTTTATTGCTCCAATGGCTGTGGTGGGTCATCTTGTCAGGGAATCAAGTTGCTACAGTAATTATATTGAATTGTGGGGCACCCAGTTTTGGGGGATGCCATTGGTTAAGCATCCAACTCTTGATTTCAGCTCAGGACGTGATCTCACAGTTTGTGGGTTGGAGCCCCATGTCAGCCTCTGTGTTGAAGGTGCAGAGCCTGCTTGGGATTCTGTCTCTTCTTCTCTCTGCTCCTCCCTCGCTCACGCTCTCTCTCTCTCTCTCAAAAATAAATAAACATAAAAAAGTTATGCCGAATTGTGTGGAGCCCATTGAGAATGGAGTCTGAATAATGCTAATTAGTAAGAAGCCACCCCTGTGTATTTTCCCAGTGTTGATGCATGTCAATAATCATTGGTTAGCATTTTCTCTGTTTGATAAAGTTCAGCTGGAAGTCCTCAAGGATCTCCAGACGGTAAAGCAGAGTAGGAAAGGCATAGTGTCACACTGTGATTTTCTCTAAGGGAAATTGTACATCACTTCTTTTTATTTTTAATATTAAAAATTTTTTTTGATGTTTATTTATCATTGAGAGAGAGAAATAGGGCATGAATGGGGGAGGCTCAGAGAGAGAGGGAGACACAGAATCTGAAGCAGACTCTGGGATCTGTGCTGAGCTGTCAGCACAGAACCCGACGTGGGGCTCGAACCTACAGACCATGAGATCATGACCTGAGCTGAAGCCAGAGGCTCAACCGACTGAGCCACCTGGGCGCCCCTGTATGTCACTTCTTTAAGTGGGCTCTGGTTTCCAGAAATACCAATAATGAACAGGGATGGACATGTCTTTATATCAGTGGTTCTCAGGGATCAGCAGCATCTGAATCCTTTGGGAAACTGTTAGAAATTCTTGGGCTTCACCCCAGATGAGCTGAATCAGAAATGCTGATTGTGGGGCTCCAGCATTTATGTTTCACAAGCCCTCCAGGCAATTCGGATGTGTGCTTATGTTTGATTTGCTTCGACCTTTATGTCCTCTTGATGTCTGACGGTGGTCTTTAAAAATGAGTATAGAGATGAGGTAGGAAGTGAGGTCCAGGGCTCAGTGAGTCTATGCGCGAGCCCCGTTTTCCATGTTTGAGCCGTCCTTGGCTGGGCTGGTGTGCCTGCACTGTGTTCTCCATGTGAAACACAGGGGACTGTGCTGTGGGCTCTGAGCCAGGCCCTGAGCCATCTCGTATCTAGGAACGAAGAGTGAGTCCTTCTAGAGAGGGTCCTCTGATGAGCGTTTGTCGATGTGAATGTAACTGATGAGCAGGACTCCAACACTAGCTGCGGTCTTTCCAGATCAGAGATGAATAGTCCCTTGTCTGGCTGCACCTGAGTCAGTAATTGGCCTGTCCCTCCTATGTGCCCCCTCACTTCCCTTATCAGAGGACAGTTCGGACGTTCTGTGCGTTCTCAATTCTTTGCAGCTTCAGACATATTTACTGTACACCCTTGTTCACTGTGTATGCTTGTTTCCAGCAGCCCTCTTCACTCTTTATTTTCATTTATTTATTTTGGGCGGGGGTGCAAGTGAGTGAGAAACAGAGAGAGAGAGAGAGAGAGAGAGAGAGAGAGAGAGAGAGAATCCCACAAGTGGGGGAGAGAGAGAAGAGAAAGAGAGAGAGAGAGAGGCAGGACCCATCCGGGGCTCAGGCTCACCTGAAGCAGTGCTCATGCTCACACAATGCGGGACTGAAACTCACCAACCATGAGATCACGACCCAAGCCGATGTCAGGTGCTTAAAGACTGAGCCACCTGGATTCTTTAGCTTGAAAAATGAATACTCGTCCACCTATGTCAACTGCTATGTAATCACAATTTAAGCATCCCTTTCCTGACAGATAACTGCCCCGTCCCCACCCTCCTGCTCCTCCCGGCCCTGATGCCACCCTCCTTGCTCCATTCCAATGAGAGCATCTTACCTGCAGGAAAGTAACTGGAATGACAGTCAGAGGATGATGAGGATGGGGATTGTGTTTACAAGTCAACAATTGGAACATGTGAATCAACAAAGGAATTTGTGACATTTGTATTTTGTGTTGACCTGATTCTATTCATTCATGTACACGTTACCAATGTATTGGAATTTCTGGGATACCTAAATAGTTTATGGGGAGAAGGAAGTCAAATGTTGGTAAATGGGAGCGACCCAGAATATCTGAGAGGAATAACCTAGGTCCACGGCTTAAAACTGAAATGCCTGCAGGGACATTAGTTGGGGGGGAGTCCCTACTGGGAGCCACACGGCCTCCTGCAAGGAGCACGAGTGGGTGGGCTACAGTGAATGGGTGTCAGGAGGAGGTGAGGGCCTGGGCTGGCCTGACTTCCAAGTGTTCAACAGAAACTAAAGCACCCAGATGGCTCAGTTAGTGAAGCATCTTGACTCTTTTTTTTTTATGCTTATTTTTTGAGAGAGAGAGAGAGAGAGTGAGTGGGGAAAAGGCAGAGAGAGATAGAGAGAGGATCTGAAGCAGGTTCTGCACTGACAGCAGAAAGCCTGATACAGGGCTCGAACTCACAAACTGTGTGATTGCAACCTGAGCCAAAAATGGACACTTAACCAACTGAGCCACCCAGGCATCCCAAGCATCTAACTCTTGATTCTGGCTCAGGTCATGATCTCACGGTGGTTTGAGCCCTGCGTCAGGCTCTGAGCTGACAGCACGGAGCTGGCTTGGGATTCTTTTTCTCCCTGCCTGTCTGCCCCTCTCCCGAGCTTGCTCGCTCGCTCTCTCTCACTCTCTCTCTCTAAATAAATAAACACACACAAAAAAGAGAGAAACTAAAAATCTGTTTTTGTCTATTTTGTTTTTTAATGTAGAATCCCCCACCACCATCATGCAGGCTAAATAAAATATCTGCAGAAGTTTATACGGCCTCTGCACCAGGTAGACCAGCAACGTAACAAGGGGTATGGAGGCAGGAATAGCGAATTCCGCCTGGGAGAGAGCAGGACACAGCAGGCTTCACCAAGGAGGTGACGTTCGAGTGTTAGGGAGGGGTTCTTCCTGCAAAGAAAGCAATAGATATAACTAACCTTACTGTGGTGATAATGTTGCAGTTTTATATGTATAAAATGAAAATTAAAAAAAAAGGGGGGGGCGCCTGGCTGGCTCAGTTAGTTCGGCTTTGGACTCTTGATTTTGGCTCAGGTCATGATCCCGTGGGTGTGTGAGTTTGAGCCCCATGTAGGACTCTGCGCTGACAGCCAAGAACCTGCTTGGGATTCTCCCTCTCTCCCTCTCTTTCTGCCCCTCCCCCCCTCAAAATAAATAAATACACTTAAAAAAAGAGAAAAGGAAGTGGGGGAGTGGGAAAGTGGGGGGGGGGAGGAAAGGAAGAAAGGGAGTGGGGAAGACCTTTCAGGCCCAGTGCGGTGTGGGTTTTCAGGGCAGCTCAGTGCCTCAGAATGGCTGGAAGAGCGGCAAATGCAGGGGTGAGGGAGATGCCAACAGGCCGGAGAGGCCTTGAAGGCCCAGCCCAGATGCTTTTACTCTGTCCTGTGGCAGCGGGAGAGGCACCATCAGACTGGTGTTATAAATGGTCACTCTGGGGCTTGGGTGGAGGGTGGACAGAGAGCACTGGCCTGGAGCCATCAAGTATCTATTGGAATGGTTCATAAAAGAACTGGTGAGGGTCCAAAAGGCACTGGGGTCCAGAAGGACTTGGCCCCCGCCTCCAGCTCAGGCTCTGCGCTCACAGAGCTCTCAGCCTAATATAATATGGTAACTACGGCAGGTGAGCGCTGAAGGGTATGGGGTGCCTCAACCCAGGAGGTGGCAGCCAGCAGCCCACAGTGTTGTGGTTACCAGGGCCTTGGGTTACAACACATGTTTGTTTTCTTTAAAAAAAAACTTTGCAATACCTTTTAAATCAGTGCCCTGGACAAGATCTAAGGATAGTAGCAAGGACCAGCCCCTTGGCACTTCTTAAAGAAGCAGCTGCACAGGGTGGCAGTCTTGGGAACCTGGATTGCTGGAAGAGCTGGAGTGCCCACAGGGTGTGGATGCTGGGCAAGGCTGGGAGGAGGTGAACCTCCAGCCCATCCCCCTCCCCATCTTCCTTCCCCCAGGCGCTTTTGCATCTAGAGCCATGAAGATGCTCAGTGCTCCTACCTGTCTCAGAAAACCAGGAAGAGTGGGTAGAGGCGCCCTGGAATGTAGAATCCGCCCCCTTGGGAGGAAAGAGCTTCCAACCCGTCCAAGAGTCAAGGGTCTGGTTTGACAGGAGTGAGTGACCCACTGCAGGAAGTATGTTGGCAGGGCAGGTTGGAGGAATCTGCTGGGGTAGGGGTCCTGAAGGAATGCATGCTCAGATCCATTGTCATGGCCTCAGGAAGAGATCTTTGTTTTGATCCCTTTTCAGAGACAGAAGTTATTCCTCAAATGAGTCCAGACTGGGATTCAAGCCGCTCATTCCAAAACACTATTGGCGGGAATGTAAAATGGTGCTGACACTGTGGAAAACAGTGTGGAGGTTTCTTTAAAAAGTGAAAAAACTGGTAAAATCATCCACTAATTCCACTTCTGGACATATATCCACAACCGAACTGAAATCAGGATCTTTAAAAAAATTTTTAAAATGTTTATTCATTTTTGAGAGAGAAAGGAGGGGGGTGCAGAGGGAGAAGGAGACACAGAATCTGAAGCAGGCTCCAGGCTCTGAGCTGTCAGCACAGAGCTCAACATGGGGCTCAAACTCACTAACTGGGAGATCATGACGTGAGCTGAAGTCGGGTGCTTAACTGACTGAGCCACCCAGGTGCTCCTGAAATCAGGACCTTGAAGAGCTGTCTGCACACCCATGTTTATTGCAACATTATTCACCATAACTAAGATATGGAAACAACCCAAATGCCACTGACAGATGAGTAGATAAAGAAAACATGGTGTGTACATACAGCGGAATATTAGCCACTTCTTTTTAACAAGAAAATTTAGGTGTGCCTGGATGGCTCAGTCCGTTAAGCATCTGACTGTTGATTTTGGCTCGAATCATGATCTCATAATTTGTGTGATTGAGTCCCCAGTTAGGCTTTGTGCTGGCAGCTCAGAGCCTACTTGGGATTCTCTCTCCCTCTCTCTCTGTGCCCCTCCCCCATCTGTGTGTGCACGTGCTCTCTCTCTCTCAAAATAAATAATAGGACATTTAAAAAAATCTTTAAGTAAAGGAAGGAAATGTTGCCACTTGTGACACACGGATGAACCTGAAGGACACAGTGCTACGTGAAATAAATCAGTCACAAAAAAACAAACACTGAATGACTCTACTCACATGAGGTTTCTCAATAGGCAAACTCACAGGAGCAGAGAAGGATGGTTCAAGAGCTCCGTGGTTCAACATGGTGCTTGTAGTTAACAACACTCGGTTGTTAATAGGGTGGATCGTAGGTTAAGCGTTCTTACCACGAACACAAAGTAGAACAAAGATCACAAAAAATAAAGAAGCACAAGAAAACGTTTGCAAGTGATGGGTATGTTTACAGACCTTGATTGTAGTGATAGTTTCAGAGGTCTATGAATATGTTCAAACTCAGGGAATCATATATGCTAAGTACATGCATTTTTTTCTCTGTCAGTTATATACCACATGAAATGATGAATGGATTAATTGGTTGGATTGGGATCCATGGGCTTCAGAGGTTACATTAACCTCTTGAATGATGTGTTATGAGTGCTTCCATTTTGGTCTATAGCGTCAGTCACCATCACCATCATTTATTGATGATTTATTATGATATGCTAAAGTCTTTACGTCCTTTATCACACTGAATCATGAGGAACCATCCACTGTAAACTAAAAATTCAGTTTGGGGGAATGTAAGAACTTGCTTAGTGTCATATACTGGACCAGGCAGATGTGAATCAGTCTTCGCTACCTACCTGAGCTCTAAACTGCTATGATGAATTACTCCAGCTTCTCAAAGAGATCTGTGACCCCAGAAGGGTGAAGAGAAAACATTCTAGGTCTCTAGAGCTTTATTTCTCTATGGGACTATGGGGACTTGGGGTTAAGGGATGGAGGTGGAGGAGAAAGTCAGCCAGCCAGCCAGCCAGCCAGCCAGCCAGCCAGCCAGCCAGCCGGAGCAGGAGAGCGCCCACGCCTGCAAGAGCTGCTATTTAGAGCAGCCCCAGAGCCCCCAGAAGGGATGATAAGGGGGCAGGCAGGGGAGAGCAGTTGTAAAAGGAGCCCGAGGAGGGGGAGGGGGCTACTCCTCCCCCGCCCCTGCTGCCTCCAGCTCACTCTGTCGCCTGATGTCTAAATAAGGCTTACAGGCACATTCTAGGCAGCTAAAAATAAACTCCTGCTCCCCCTCCTGCCCTTGGGCTCTGGCGACCTCCCCAGCCCTGTCGGGGCTCCCCCGGCCAGGACCAGCTCTCCTGAGCAGGCTCTCTAAGCTATAGGATCGCACTTTGCTGGGGACCCCAGGGATCTGGTGGGTGTTCTTCCTGCCGCAAGAAAGACTGCACCAGATGTCAGGACTCCTGAGTCCTACTCTTGGCTCTGCCCTAACAAACCTGGACAAGTCCCTCCTTTCTCTGAACTCAGTCTACCCACACATAAAATGTGGGAGTTGGAATAATGATATAAAGCTGTGGCATTTTTGAATGAAGTCAGGACCCATCTCTGGGGTCAAATTTCAGTTTGCCCACTGCGGTTCTTTGGAAGTACATCCTTCTTGCAGACTTATTTTTAGCTCACGAGGTCTTTTATAACGATCTGAATTAGCTGCCCATCGTGACGACTTGAAGAATTCACATAAAATTCTGTATTTCCAGCTTCTCTTGAAAAATCAGATCTGTCCACATTGGGCCAATGGGTTTGCCAACGGGAGCTCCGACTGGGTAACGGCCGCCCCCTGCCGGCGAGATTGATGTATTACAGGTGGCGGCCGACACCTTCACCCACAGTTTCTGCCCAGCCCAGCAGGCCACAGTGTGCAAGGTGCCTTGGCCGACAGTGGTGAGTACTGAGTGCAGGCCGATTCAGTTCTGCATCCCAGAGCCGGAGATTCTGGCATTGCTCTGCCCAGTAAACGCTCGTCGAATGAATGATGGAGACAGCTAGTGAAATGCTTTGGAAACTCTAAAGGACCCTTGAAGAGGATGTGACGGTGCTGCCTAGTGGAAGACTGGTGCCAGTGCATTGCTAGTCCCTGTTCCAGAGTCCAGGTCCCAGGGCCTAAGAAGGGACAAGAGTTTCATACTCTCACCCTCAACCCCCATCCCCGTTGGGAGTTATTAGAGGATTAAGGTTCTTTTCGGCATTGCCTGGACCTCCTATGAAGTCGATGGGATTTTTCTTGGTTGGAAAATTACTGACAGATGGCAGCCAGGGTCTGTTCAACTCAAATAATCTTTGAGGGCTACTTTGGAGACCAGCAGGAGAGCAGGGAAAGAAGGGGGAGGAAGGAAGGGTAAAAAGCGTGGAGCAACGGTCTTCAAAGAACAGGCTTCTGTTAGACTCACCCAACTCCCCGGACCTGGATGCTGTATCTGGACTGGCCCTCAGTCATCATGAAACCTGTCCCACATCAGCATGCAGCAGGGGGGATGTGGGGCAGAGATGAGGATGTGGGAGTGCAAGGCTTTGACCTTCCATCTCTGTTTCAGTAAGCCGAGGAGGAGGGGGAAGATCACCGGATGCCATCCTAGGAAGGAAATAGTGACTATCTACGTATGTCTGGCACTCGGTGGTGGAGAAGTCCCTCAGCTTGGAGCTTGGCTACTCTCATTGTGGACCTCCGGCCAGCAGCACAGTCTCCAAGGAGAACTCATTAGAAATGCAAATTATTGAACTCCACCCCAGACCTGGGGAATCATTATTTGCATTTTAGGGAGATACCGAGTGTTTTGCATGCATTTTCATTTTACCGTTAGATAAAAGTGCCTTCAGACCAGTGGTTCTCACTGTTGGCTTTACTTGGAATCCCCTGGGAGACTTTTAAAAATGCTGTTGTAGGAGTGCCTGGGTGGTTCAGTCAGTTAAGCTTCGACCTCTGCCTCGGCTCAGGTTATGATTCCCGGGTCTGTGGGTTCAAGCCCTGCATTGGGCTCTGTGCTCACAGCTCAGAGTCTGGAGCCTGCTTCAGATTCTGTGTCTCCTTTCTCTGCCCCTCTCCCACTCATGCTCTCACTCTCTCTCTCTCTAAATAAATAAACGTTAAAAAAAATTTTTTTTTAAAAATGCTGACGTCTGGGGCTCTCCCTGGGGCACAGCCTGGGCCTGGGCTCTCAGGTAGTTTGCTTAAAACTCCTCAGGTGACTTCAGTGTGTGCCAGCCCAGAGATCACAGCTCTACGCAAAGGCTCTAAGGAGATTAAAAAAAATCTTTGGGAATCAGAGCCATGCAATTTTGTACAGGGGCCTCCAGCTCTGGGCTCTCAGACTCAGGCTGGTGGAGGACGTCATGTAGGCCTGGCCAGGGCTCCGGAGCCACCTTCCCCAACGGGGCCTGCCTGACCAGGCCAGCCCCAGCTTCCCAGGGCATTGTCAGGCCTCTAGGCGCTCAGGTTTCAGACCCGCGAGGTGAGAAGCAGGTCGTGCTCCGGATCAGGCTCTGCAGTCCCGCCCAGGGGTGTGGCCCTGAGCTGGAGACTAGAAGGAATCGCCTAAAGTCAGAAATGCCATTGACCATTTAGAGGCAAAAATTTTGGCTTCAATGGAAAACTATTTCTTGCCTAGAGCATCCCCTTCTATCTGCCATATCTCCATGTGATTCTCCGGGGGACTCTGTGATTTCATCGCCTCTGATGTTGCAGATAACTCATCATAATGGAAAATCTGCTGCCTATGGACATATGAGTGCTTGTCCTGTGGAGTTGAAATTGACTTCTGTCCCTCATCTCCCCACCCCCGTGTAAGAGGCAGCTTTGCCCACAGTTTGTACCTGTATCTCAATATTCCCCATCTACAAATGTGTTTGTTCTTCAGACTTTCGTTTGCACTAGTTGTAGCATCTGTTTCTCTCAGTAGGGTTCAAGTTAAACAAAATCTCAGGATATCTGGATGGCTCAGTGGCTTGGGTGCTGACTTCTGCTCACGTCATGATCTTATGATTAGTGAGTTCAAGCCCTGCGTTGGGCTTTGTGCTGACCGCTCAGAGCCTGAGGCTGCTTTGGATTCTGTGACTTCCTCTCTCTGCCCGTCCCCTGCTTGTGACCTGTCTCTCAAAAATAAATGTAAAAAAAGTTTTTTCAATATAAAAAATAAAATAAAATCTCTCACGTGTGCTCATTTCCTATGTGTATGAGTGCTATGATTTTACCTTCTTTTTGAAAATGATCTTGTACAGAATAGCCATGATTTAAAACCAGATGTCCAGACTAAACTTGGGTCGAAACCCCACAGAGACCAGGCTGTGACAAAAGAGAGAAGATGCACTGCCTAGAGGAGCTATGGAGACTGCTGAGCCCAGATCCCACATAAAGGGTCAATGACCACTCAGTTTCAATGGATTGTTGCCCTGTGGGAGTGCAGGCTGATGTGTCCAGATTCTCCGATTTTTCAGAAGTTGGAAATCCACAATTTAATGAGGAATCACTTGTTCTTATTATACATTGGCAACTAAGTAATTTTCTAAGACACACCTTACAAGCGGGGGGTGGAGGGGGGTTGCAGCCAAAGGAGAGAGAGAATTCTTAAGACCTCCTCAGTGCACAAAGGTGGTTTTATTAAAGCACTGGGGACAGGACCGAGGGCAGAAGGAGCTGCCCCAGGATCCTGAGGGGCGACTGATTTTGAACTTGGGAGTTGGGGGAGGTAAAGGCAATGGGAAGTTTCCAAAAGGATTTTCATATGTTAAGAAGATCTAGCTAAGGTTATCTCTCCCTCTAGCAAGACATTAATATAGTAGAGAGTTCCTGGAGGAATGTCCTACTCTACTTGCCTCAAGTACTTGTCAATGGGCTGTGTTATATGGAAATTTAATTTCATCTACCATTTCCTTCTGTCTTTGTTCCCCACATCTGTAAGCGCTCCTCATTGCACTCAGGGACCTCACCACCCCAGCCTTTATGCCCACGCTGGGTCCTCAGGAACATTCACTCCCACCACACAGCAGCACCACTGGTAGGTCATCCTGGACCATGTTATTCAGGGGGCTCAGACCCTATTATTCCTTCAGAAAGCCCATGACCATGAATGTTTGGGTGAAACAATTTCCAGTTTTCCAACTCATCACTCTTAGACTGTGATTTCTTCAAGGACACTCTCATGTATGTGTGCACCTGGCAGACGTCACGTTACTGGATGTCCATCTTGGTTACCTATTTGAATTGCCTGGAATTAAAAAACACACCAATGCCAGAGATTTAGATGTAATTGGCCTGGAGTATGGGCCTGGGGATGGGGATTTTTAAAAGCTCCCTAGATGATGGTGGTGTGGAGCCCTGCCAGGGACTGTGAGCTGGTGGTCTTGACCGTGTTCAAGTTTCACATTGGCTCTTACCCACATGCTGCTCATTTGTCTCCAGGGTGGTCAAAGTCCACCTCCTCAGAGAAATCTTACCAGACTCAAGAAGGCATCCCACCACACTTTGTGTTTCGTGTCTTCTGATATAATTACTCTTGGGATATTGATGAGGTTTTGGAATCTTAGGGTTCAGAGCTGATGGCCAAGAAAGAATTCTTGAAGATGTGTTTGGTGCAAAAAGGTGATTTTATTAAAGCACGGGGACAGGACCCGTGGGCAGAAAGAACTGCACTGGGGTTGTGAAGAGTGACTGGTTATATACTACGGAGTTGGGGAGGTAAAGGCAAGCCAGAGGCCTCCAGAAGGACTTTGATATTCTAAAGAGGACTCCTAAGATACCTGGGGCCTTGCTGCTGTCAAGTCAAGGTTGTTTTCCCTCTAAGACATTAACCTCAGGACAGTAGGGGGTTCCTGGAGAAATGTGCTACTCCATATTTGCCGCAAGTATTTGTCAATGGGCTGCAGGTTATAAGGAAATTTAATTTTACCTACCATTTCATTCTTGCCTTTCTTCCCCATATCACTCTGGAGGAAGTTGATATTAGGGCTGCAGGAAACTGAGTCTATAGGTTTCTGGAGATTAGGCTATTGATAGGACTGCCTTTTTCTTGTAATTTACTAAAATATTTGTAAACTGATGGAGACTCATGTCTGCAGACTGTGGTCTTTCTCAAATAACCATTTCTTTTCTTTCCTTCCTTTGTTCTTGGACAGCCAGGAGTGCCTGAGGAGGATTCCCCGTATCCCAGCTGGATGGGGGTGTGCTCGCTTGTGCTTGGCCCTCAGCTGGCCTTAGGGTCCCTCATCAATATCTTGTTTATGTCCTTACTTACTGACTGCCTTTCTGGAATCGACATTATTGGGAAGGGGTGGGATGGTAAGGGTGGGGCAGGGCCTTTATATAGTTCAACTGTTAAATCTATAAGTTACAGGGCGCCTGGGTGGCTGCATTGGTTACGCACTTGACTTCAGCTCAGGTCATGGTCTCCCAGTTCTTGAGTTTGAGCCCTATATCCAGCTCTGTGCTGACAGCTTGGAGCCTGGAACCTGCTTCCGATTTTGTGTCTCCTTCTGTCACTACCCCTCCACTTCTTGCTCTCTGTCTCTCTCTGTCTCTCAAAAAAAAGAAATGAACATTAAAAAAATGGGTCAAAAATTTAAAAAAATCTGTAGTTATTTGTTGAATGAATAGCACGGAGAAGTAGTTGTTTTATCATCATCATCATCATCATCATCATCATCATTATCATCTTTGTTTTGCAAATGAGGAAAATGACACCAGAGGTTAAGGTCCCTAGCTAGGCTTGGGTCTGCCTGATGTGGGACAAGCCCTCTGAACAAGCTGCTGTCCTCTCTCACCTTCCACTTTGGTTATGGTCTTGGTTTCCAGTCACTGTGTCTGTGCCTTCCAACCTCTTCTCCAGAGCCCTTAAAATGGATGTGTCAAATACTCTCATGCACAAGGAATATGTCCACTCATTGAGAGATCCTCCAAGGTGGCATTAACTTTTTATGAGTGCCTGGTATTTAGGAGTGCGGAGGGAGTGGGTAACGGGGTACAAAGATGGAAATGGAATGATGCTGGAAGGGAGTCAGTGCACCGTCCTCTCTATTTCCCCATGAGGCTCCTGGGAATACCAGCACTGGCATCCAGTTCCCCCACCCACCACCCACACAGCCACCAACAAGTGCACCACATGGATATCTCTCCTATCACTGTGGGATCAGCTTTAGGGGAAATAAGTTCTTTTATTTTTTTAAATTTTATACAGAGAGTGCATGCATGAAAGGGGAAACGGGGAAAGAGAGGGAGAAGGGAAATCTTTTTTTTTTCTAATTAATTAATGATTTTTTAGAGAGAGAGAGAAAACCAGAGTGCACAAGGTGGACTGGGGGATGGGAGGGTATGGAAAGGCAGAGAGAGAGGGAGAGAGAGCATCCCAAGCAGGCTCTGTGCTGTCAGTGGGGAGCCCAATGCAGGGCTCAAACTCACCAACTAGGAGATCATGACCTGAGCCAAAATCAAGAGTTGGATCCTCAATGGACTGAGCCACCCAGGTGCCCCAAGAGAGAGAGAGAATCTTAAGCAGGTTCCATGCTCAAAGCAGAGCTGGATGCAGGGCTCCATCCCACGACCTTGGGATTGTGACCTGAGCTGAAATCAGGAGTCAGACACTCAACCAACTGAGCCAGCCAGGCGCCCCAGGAGAGATGAGTACTGATTTTGCTTCTGCTGTGTCATTGGACAAGTCCTCTACCTCAAGGGGCCCACAAGTGCACTTGTGTATGACAAAGACGCTGTTCTAGGTGAGAGAGGGAAGAGCTTCTCAGAATGGGAGGAAGGTGTATAATTAAGAAAGCATATTAATTTTAGCCATAATGATAGTTGTGAGGTAATATCTCCTTATTGTTTTGATTTTCATTTCCCCAATGATGAATGATATTGGCAATCTTTTCATGTGTCCGTTAGCCATTTGTCTTTTTTGGAAAAATGTCTATTTATGTCTTCGACCTTTAAAAAATTCTTTTAATTGTATTTCTTTATTTTTGAGAGGCAGAGACAGACAGAGTTGAGAGGGGGAGGGGCAGAGAGAGAGGAAGATACAGAATCCAAAGCAGGCTCCAGGCTCTGAGCCATCAGCACAGAGCCCCATGCAGGGCCCCAAACTCATGAAGCACAAGATCATGACCTGAGCTGAAGTCAAATGCTCAGCCAACTGAGCCACCCAGGCTGCCCATTTTTAATGACATTATTCTTTTTTTGCGTGTTGAGTTTTACAAGTTCTTTATATATCTTGGTTACTAACCCTTTACCAAATATGTCATTTGCAAATATCTTCTCCCATTCTGCCAGTCGCCTTTTGTTTTGTTGATTGTTTCCTTCACTGTGCAGAAGCTTTTTCTTTTGATATCATCCCAATAATTTATTTTTGCTTGTGTTTCCCTTACCTCAAGAGATCTATCTAGAAAGAAGGTGCTACTGCCAGTGTCAAAGAGGTTACTGCCTGTGTTCCCCTCTAGGATTTTTATGGTTTCAAGTTTCAAATTTAGGCCTTTAGTCCATTTTGAATTTATTTTTGTGTACAGTGTAAGAAAGTAGTCCAGTTTTATTCTTTTGCATGTTGCTGTCCAGTTTTTCCAACACCATTTGTTGAAGAGACAGTCTTTTTCCCATTGGATAGTCTTTTCTGTTTTGTCAAAGATTAATTGACCATATCATTGTGGGTTCGTTTCTGGGTTTTCTATTTCATTGCACTAATCTATGTATCTATTTTTGTGCCAGGACCATACTGTTCTGATTATTACAGCTTCACAATGTAAGTTGAAGTCTGGAATTGTGATGCCTCTAGCTTTGCTTGGCTTTTTCAAGATTGCTTTGGCTCTCCAGGATCTTTGTGGTTCCATACAAATTGTAGGGTTGTTTGTTCTAGCTCTGAAAAACGCTAAGCAACAGATGTGGGTGAGGAAGTGGAGAAAGGGGAACCCTCTTGCACTGTTAGTGGGAATGCAAACTATGGCAGTTGCTCTGGAAAACAGTATGGAGGTTCCTCAAAAGTTAAAAATAGAACTACCCTATGATCCAGCACTACTAGGTATTTACCCAAAGAATACAAAAATACTAACTTGAAGGGACATATGCACCCCAATGTTTGTAGTAGTTTTATCAACCAGAGTCAAATTATGGAAACAGCCCAAGTGTCCATTGACTGATAAATGGATAAAGAAGATATGTATATATGTATATATATATGTGTGTATATATATACACACACATATAATGGAAGAAGATATGTATATATGTATATATATGTGTGTATATATACACACACACATATAATGGAAAATTACTCACGCATAAGAAAAGAATGAAATCTTGCCATTTGCAATGACATGGATGGAGCCAGAGTGTACTATGCTGGATGAACTAAGTCAGTCAGAGAAAGACGAACACCATATGATTTCATTCATATGTGGAATTTACGAAACAAAACAAGTGAGCAAAGGGAATAAAAAAAGATAGAGAGGCAAACCAAGGAAGAGACTCTTACCTGTAGAGAACAAACTGGTGCTTATCAGAGAGAAGGTGGGTAGAGGGATGGTTAAAATAGAGGATTAAGTAGTGCACTTGCTGTGATGAGCACAGGGTGTTGTTTAGAAGTGTTGAATCACTATATTGTACACCTGAAACTAATATTACACTGTGTTAAGTAACTGGAATTTAAATTTGGGTGTAAGACCCTCCTCGGGTCAAGTTGACCCTAATGAAAAAGTACCAATCATTGTTTCACTCTCCAACCCTTTTCTGCTTGAACAATTAGGGTTCGGAAATTAAGCTCTGGGAGACCTAAATGTAACCCATAAATTAAGGTTGACATGTTTTCTAAGATACTGTCGCCAGATCCTACCCTTTAACGGCAAAGTTCTCGCTTCTGTGCACCTGCTTCACCTAGTCTTCGGACCTATGATTGGTCACTTCAAATTTCTCCTAAGACAAAGACGTTTGTGTGTCAAAATATGATTGACAACTATAGAATGCTGTAAACTATGATTGATTACTTATTTTGTCTTGCCAAAGCCCTTAAAAACCCTGAGCTCCTGCTCAGTGGCGCTTTCTCCTGAGGACTTGCCAACACTTGGGAGGGGCCCTTCTGCCGAACTAAAATAAACCCATACATCATCTCCGTTTGTGTCTGTAGGTTTCACTCTCTTGGTGACTCGCTTCAGGAGGTATAATGGGGGTGGGGCGGTTTGCCTGGGTGGTTCGGTTGTGTGGCTGACTTCGGCTCAGTTCTGGATCTCGCATCCCTTGAATTCGAGCCCAGTGTCAGGCTCTGTGCTGCCAGCTCAGAGCCTGGAGCCTGCTTTGGATTCTGTGTTTCTCTCTCTCTGTTTGCCTCTCCTGTGCTCACATTCTGTCTGTCTCTTTCAAAAATAAATAAACATTAAAAATAAATTTAAAACAGGGATCCTCAAACTATGGCCTGTGGGCTATCTTCATTAGGAAAGTTTTATTGAAACACAGACATGCCCATGAGTTGATGTGCTGTCTATGTCTGCTCTGAGCTGTAATGGCAAAGTTATATAGTTGCAATACAGGTCATATGGACCGAAAGCCTAAAATATTTACTATCAGGCCTTTTAAAATATCTTGGCTGATGGACTATGTAAGCAGAAACCTTACTTTATCACCTTTCTAGCTCTGTAACCTTGGCAAAGCTAACCTCACCGTGTATGTTTTCCTGAGTGATAAAATGGGGCAAAAATATGTATTAAGTGTTTGTTTTAACAGTGCTTAGCATGTATTAAAGCACTTACTCTCAGTTGTTACAATTACGATTATACTTATTAAAAAGACAGTAATTCGTTACACGAATACAAGAAAGAGTAATTCGAACAGGGAGCGTGACATATGCTCAAGGAAGGCACTGAGTTTGAAAACAAAAAGGCTTTTCCGTCAGCCCGGGGCAAAGCCTGGGTTTAGAAACAGCATCCCCGCCCCGCCCCGCCCCCAGCTCCGGCTCCGCCCACAAGCCCCTCCCCTTTCACCCTCCGGCTCTGCCGACGCCAGTCAGAAGGAGGGGCTAGACGCCCAAGCGCGGTGGGAGGGGCCCAAGTAGGAACCTCTTGGGGGCGGAGTCGGGAGAGACTGGTCCACCACCAGGCCTAGAAATCTCAGATCCAGTCCGGGCGGGGCAAATCTGGAAGTGACTGCGCTCAGCTTTGCATAGCAATGCCCAGCTTTGCATAATAAGTGAAGGCAAGTATTTAAAGGCGCCGTCGCCAACACGCCTAGTAGTTAGGCCCGTGCAGACCTAGCGCTTACGAGGATGAGTCTCCAGTTACAGGCTCCACTCCTGCTCGTCTTGGGCTGGCTTCTCGCCAGCTCTGCGGCCCCTAGGCGTGCCCACCTGAAACAGGTGAGCGCCCCTCCCTTCCGAGACTGCTCCCAGCATGCCAGCCCAGGTGGGGGCGTTTGGGTCGGGGTGGGATTATGGGGGTGCCTACTCTGGTTTCTAGAATTCTTTCTCTGTGGCAGTGCCTCCCAGAGCCACTAACTGTGGGAGACTGAGTGGGTCGTTTTCTCTCTACAAGTTTTGGTTAACTCATCTGTACAGTGAGGGTGGGCTGTAGGCCTTGTTCTGCTCTAGACTTTTGGGGGAAGGGTTAATCTCCCACATGCCTCTACTCCTGCCCTCTTTCCACTGTCTGAGTGAAATTTGGCAGAACTGCAAGACTAAGGAGCTGCTCCCAGGCCCAGAGCCTCATCCTTGTTTACCTGCCCCCCCACCCCTTACACTC
>NC_043705.1:106333163-106367279 GCF_006229205.1 Suricata suricatta | reverse complement strand
GATCATGACCTGAGCCGAAGTCAGATGCTCAACCAACTGAGCCACCCAGGCGCCCCCCTACCTACCTTTCTTAGCTGGACGTGGGTGAACGGAAATGCTTTCATGAATGGAAAGGCTCTAAAAATCTTGGGGCGCCTGGGTGGCTCAGTTGGTTAAGCCTCCGACTTTGGCTCAGGTCAGATCTCACGTTCGTGGGTTCGAGCCCTGCGTCAGGCTCTGTGCTGACAGCTAGCTCAGAGCCTGGAGCCTGCTTCCATGTCTGTGTCTCCTTCTCTTTCTCTGCCCCTCCCCCTCTCATGCTCTGTCTCTCTCTGTATCAAAAAATAAATAAAACATTTAAAAAAATTAAAAAATAAATAAAAATTTTAAACAAGGAAAGAGATATAAGCCAGTAGGCTTGGCCTCAACCTGCCCTAGGGGCAAGGGGTCTAATTTATTTTGCCTGTTGAATGAAGGCTTAAGGACCTCTTGGCCTTATTTGCCTGGAGGATTCACAATTTGTCTGTGAATGTGGGTTGAAAACGTTTCTCTTGGCTCCAGGGTTGACCGCTTTGAGGTGGAGTCCGGCTAGGGCTTTAACTTGCCCTACATCCCCTTTCTCTTCTATGTCTTGGCCACGGATGCCATCCCAGACCAGAGGGCTTTCGGTCAGCAGTTTGGGGGAGGCCCTGAGACATCCTGGAGTTCACTCACCTCACTCAGAGCCTTAAGATTGCACAACGTGTAGCATTTTGTTTTTCTCGGGGCTCAAAGCCCCGTGCCTGAGACCATGGGGCAGATAAAGGCAGTGGGATGATGGTGAGCATTTAAACATCTGAAAACTTGAGTTTCACTTCTTCTTCTAGCATTAACCAGTCTTATGTCGCTGGGCTGTGACCTGCATTAGACAGCGGGGAGAATGTTTGGTCCTGTGCTGGGCATACAACAGGTGCTTAATAGACTCTGTGACACTGTATGATGACCATCATTTATTGTGCACATACTCTGTGCTGTGTATGTTTTCTAATAAGCTGTTTTGGGAAAATAGTTTTAGACTTACAGGAAAGTTGCAGAGATAGTATAGAGTTCTCGTATACTCCTCACCCAGTTACCTCTCCTGTCAACATCTTTTGTTACCGTTGTGCATTTGTCCAAACATTGGCTCATCACCATTAGCCAAACTCTAGGCTTTATTTGGATTTTACAGGTTTTCCCATGAATGCCCTCTTCCTGTTCCAGGATGCAGTCCAGGGCACCTTGGTGCTACATCTCCTCAGTCTTCTCTGATCTGTGACAGCTTCTCAGTCTTGTGTTTCCATGGTTTTCCAGCCTCGAGGAGTGGTGACCTTACATTTTGTACAAACTTATTCTCTCAGGAGCCCTGCGAGAAGATAGAATTATGCCCATTTAATAGATGAGGATTCAGTAGTCTCCCTTGATCTGTGTCCCTCCAGGGAGACTACTGAATACTGGAGACGATCCATGGACTGAAAGGGGAAGGGGAGGGGGAGAGGGGTTAATGGTCATGGTGGGGGGCACTTGTGGGGAGAAGCACTGGGTGTTATATGGAAACTAATTTGACAATAAACTATTATAAAAAAATAATAGATGAGGAAACTGAACCTCAAGTGGGTAACTTAACGTGGTCTCAGCTAGCACAAGTGCCTGAGGAGTGATGGAACCCAGGTCTGCAATAGTCACTCATATTTTTGCCTCCAGCTTTGTGCCTTTCGCCTCTGCCTGTACTGGGGATGGCAAATACAGTATTCTTCCCCTTATCTGTGGTTTCGCTCTCCATGGTGTCTGTTAGCCCGATCAGTCGCAATCTAGAACCAGATGATCTTCCTTCTAATATCGTCATTAATAGTAGCCTGATGCTATATCACAGTGCCTGTCCTGCACCTCACTCCCATCTCCTCGGACAGGCACTGTCTCAGACATATCCTCACAAGGAGGGTGAGTGCAGTACAATAAGATATTTTGAGGGAGAGAGATCACATTCACATAACTGTTACCATGGGTTGTTATTGTAACTGTTCTATTTTATTATTAGTTAAGGTGGTTAATCTCTTCCAGTGCCTAATTTATAAATTAAACTTTATCATAGGTCTGTATAAAAAAAAGTATGTCTAGAAAAAGACACAGTATAGGTCCAGGACTATCTGTGATTTTAGGCATCCACTGGGGGTCTTGGAAAGTATCCTGTGCAGATGAGAGGGGACCCCTGGGCGAAGCTTGGCCTTCAGTGGGCATTGCTATTCCTTTGTGCCTGCTTTGTGCTAATCCTTTTTCTGCTTTGTGCCAGATGGGACTGGACCCAGCTGCAGAATCCATTGCCACAGAAACCTCTAGTTTGGCACCAGGGAACCCAGTTCTTATGCCTCCCTCAGGTCCTTGAAGGACAAGGAGCTTAGGAGAAGGGAGGGAATTCCTCAGCTCCAACAGGATACTCAGGGCCCCTGCCCGAGCCTGAAATCAGTTCTCAGGTTGTCCTGAGAATCTGTGAAAGCAGCCCCGGAAAATGGCTAGGCCTCCAACCTACCCTCCAACCCACCTTTTTTTTTTTTTTTTCCAGCCCACTCTTAAGTCCGGATATTTCTTTCATTTGACAGTGGCCTCTTGACTGGTCTCCTCCTTCCAGATTTGTCCCTTTCTAATCCATTGTCGACCATAAACCAGACTGTGGCACTCTCTTGCAAAGGGGTTCCATTACTTACAGTAAACCCAGCATCCCAGTTACAACCTCTGAAGTCCTACGTGAAATGACCTTACCACCCCTCCAACCTGATCCCTGTAATCACCCACTACATCTAGCCCAACGGCCTTCCTGGAGTACCCAGCCAGACCAGCTAAGCTTCCCACCACAGGGCCTTTGCCCATGTTGCCTCTGCCTAGAAAGAACATTTTTTCTCTCTGTACTTACACGGCTGACTCCTCATCCTGCAGGAGCCCAGCTTAAGTATCATTTCCTTACCACCCTAAGTAAGTCCTTTGTTACTCTCAACAGTTTCACTGTTTGTTTCTTGTTGGGCACTTGGAAATCATGGTGGGCAATATTTATTGACATTAGACTGTAAGCTCCTCAAGGCAGGGCAAGAACATTTCGAATTGTTTACCACTATTAACACAGACTTAACCCAGGGCCCGTGATCATTGCTCCATAAATGTTTGTAGGATGAATATTGAAGGAAACATTTATGGGCACTTACCATATGTGTGGGGCTGAGGGGCATGCAGGCGTGAATCAGACCCTGCTCTGCTTTTCTTCCTCACATCATGATGTTTCATTCCAATGGACAGAAACCAATTCGAAAAAGCTCAAGTGACAGGAAGTTTACTTCAGGCATACAAGGAATCTCCTGAAACTAATGGCAGGAAGTGGAGGTTGGGCCATCTAATGGCTGTGGTTCAGTGAGTGAGCTCATGCTTTGGGCCTGGCATTGTGTCAAGAGCTCTACAAGTATGCTATCATCCTTTTTTTTTTTTTTTAATTTTATTTTTGAGAGAGAGAAAGAGAGAGAGACAGCACGAGCAGGGGAGGGTCAGAGAAAGAGACACAGAATCCGAAGCAGGCTCCAGGCTCTAAGCTAGCTGTCAGCACAGAGCCTGACACAGGGCTCGAACCCACAAACCGCGAGATCATGACCTGAGCTGACGTCAGATGCTTAACCAACTGAACCACCCAGGCACCCCCATACATGCTATCATCCTTACTACAGTCCTGAGAAGAAAGAATAAAGCCCTCACTTAAAAGATGTGGAGATTGGGGTGCCAAAGGGGAAAGTGGCCTATAGAATCACATAATATGGTGGCTGAGCTACACCTGTTGACTATTGCTTTGATTTTCCCCCTGTCTCACTCGAGAGGCATGCCTTTCACTGCTGCCCCGGACTGGTTACTGAGATGGGGTTGGTGGGTGGGTCAGAGGTGGGGGTATCACTTCTGTTCCCTTTTCCAGAAACCAGCTGAGCCCTTAATACTTGTCTCTTCCCAAATTTTGGCTTGGTCGTGGGTCACAGGTCTAGATATTCTGGCCTCATCCCAAAGGTTATGACCCAGTGACAGCATGAAGCCAAAAGTCCTCTTAGGGATTTTTGCTTTAATCTTAATTTCCTAGGCAGAGAGAATCTGTCAGCCTAACTTGGGTTAGGTGTTTCCATTCAGCCCCATTGGGTATGTTGACAATGAGGATGGGCTGGGGGACATGGGGGTGGCAGAGTTTCCTTCTAAGATGGGACGTGTGTTGTGGGAGCACTTGAAGTGTCTTGTGGGTGGTCTTCAGGAAGTTGGAAGGGCGTGAGAGGGCGAGCAGAGTCTGCATGATATGGGAAATGTCAAAGATCATAGACAAGCAGACAGGGTTCTGTGGGAGTGGGGAGTCACCAGGCTTGTGTAGCCAGACAAGATGGTGGAATCTGGAGACCTCTGGCTCAGCAGATGGGAGAGGGTGAGCCAGATGGGGAAGGGCATGCGCAGTAGGATGGGAGGAAGGAAGCGCTGGTTAGGATTGGTGAAGCTCACTCACGGGTTCATCAATGAGCAGCCCGCTGGGGGTCTCTCCATGTGTGTCCTAGTCTCTCCCTGGGTTAATTGCATACCCCTTGAAGGTGGGCTTCCCCACTGTGTTAAGTTTCGTATTGTTCCTGGTCCTGGATGGGGCACAGGTGTGACCTGAGTAAGCTCCTGGGCATGGGGCTGCAAAGGTGAATCCTCTGGGGGCTTCCCTCCAAGGAGATACCAAGACTGGCCAGAGACGGGTGGTGCGGGGGGAGATCAGAGAAGGTACCTACCCAAGGTGGATGGGGTTAGTCCCTGGTTTGGAAGCTCAAGGTCTGGTATATCATGCTTTATATTTTATAGCACACTTTTGGGAGATGATGTCTCTCGAGTCTTTTAGGATAGTCCTGCCTGGGAAATGGGTACAGATGTTCTCCCAAGGCTTACAGACATGGAGTTGCAGATAAAGCCCAGGGAGGGGAGGCACCTTGCCCAACGTAGCCCGTTCTCTTGTTTCTGACCTATGAGAGTTTCTTTTGCCAACCTTTCTTCTCTTTCTGTATGATTGTCCCTGCCCTGCCCCTCCCAGTTCAGTAGCTTTTCCTGGGATAACTGTGATGAGAGGAAGGACCCTGCCGTGATCAAAAGCCTGACTCTGGAACCCGACCCCATTGCCTTTCCTGGGAACTTGACTGTCAGCGCTGAGGTGCAGACCAAAGTCCTCCTCGCTAGTCCTCAGAAGGTGAGTCTGGGGATGGGCGGCGGGGCCAGGGAGGTGCTGGAGGGAAGGTGCCACAGGCCAGCTGGCAGGGGACCTGAGGGGGGCATGCTCAGGCAACGGTGAGTAATTGTGCAGTCCTGGGACCCTAGAGCCACAAAGGGCGTGTCGATTCATAGACTGATAGCTCCAGTTGGGTGATTTTGTTTTGGACAAGCAGACACATCACTTAGTAAGTAATGTGTAGTCACTTTAGAAAACACACGTGGTCGAAAGAGGTAAAATTAACTCACCTGAAATCTCACTACCCAGTGATAAGGGATAAGCACTTTTAATGCTAGGCTTTGGAACTGTTCCCACACACATATTTTGAATGGGTATGTATGAAAATAAGCCATGCTCCTTGTAAATGTCCTCCTACAATCTAACTCCTCATGGGAGTCATTATTAACTATTTACATATTGTCAGAATGTTTTCTACAGGGGTAAATATTTGTACATTTCCATGAATGCTTTTTTTAAAAAATTGTTTATTTATTTTTAGAGAGAAGGTGAACAGGGGAGGGTCAGAGAGAGAGGGAGACATAGAATTCCACGCTCCTTCTGCTAAATCTGGAGTGTAGGGCTTTCCAGCAGGTGCCACGATGCTTGCTGTCCTCTCGCCTTCACGCAGAATGCTGGCTTTCCCATGATGCTGTGTAGCTGACTTGGATGGAAAAAGCCAGTGAACACCTTCTACCCCCAGCCTGCTTTTCCTGGCTTCTTCAAAGGCCATTGAGATGGACCTCCCCTTTCCTTACCTCTTATAAATTTTGGGCCATTGCACTTTGTAAACACTGTGCTCACATTCTCTTAGCCCCTCCCCTTCCCCCTACATTTCTCTTACACATATATTTTTGGTTCAGTTCCTTTACTTTTCAGGGTATGTGCCTATTAGTGATTAAATAAAAGCCTGTGAACGCTTGTGTAGGAGAAAAGATGATTAGCCTCATCTTACAGATAAGGGAAAGGGAGACTCTCACAAGGTGTGACTTGCCCCCGCTCATGTAGTTATTAGCACACTCAAGGCTGGTGTCCTTTTGTTGCGTTCCCTGTCCCTGAACTCTTCATGGCAAGGAGGTGGACTTAGTGCCTGGTGTGTTTGCAGGAGAGTGCTCCAGAAATTTCCCTTGCCTGGCAGAGACCCCCTTGGGAGAGTCAGATTCTAGCCCCTTATGAACCTGGAGACCTCTTGAGATCAATGGCTTCCATCCCTTGTTACTGAGGCCCGAAGAGGAGAGTGAGTGGTCCAGGCCCCCACACGACCTACTAGCAGGAGAGCCAGCCCATCCTCTTCCTCTGATCTTGCTGAAGTAGGTTTGTTTTAATCCGGAGTCCCATCTAGGACCTGGACAGACTTAGCCCCCGCTGCAACATTTAGAAGCTGGATGCCCCAGATTCCATGAGCCACGGGCAAGATGGGACCTATCCCAGGAATTCCCTTTTCCTCTTTTGACCTGCTCCACTGGGTTTGGCATAATTTCTAACTCCTTTCTGTGGGCCCTCTCTCAAGTTGCAGCCTGGACCCTAGTTTTCCTCTCCTCAGAAATCTTAAATTGCCGTTTCATTTGGCATAGGTGCTTATTTTGGGCTTTTAGATATGTGGCTTTCAGACCTGACAATTTGGACTCCTCCCCCCGCCCCCCCCTACTAAGGCCATGTACCTTCATGCCTCTGCCTGAGACCTTTGTAACCGCCCTCTTCCCAACGCATCAAATGGCTCCTCTTCAGTTGCTATCAGAGTGTCTAGACCTAGAGCCTTTGTGTGTCTATTCTTGTGGTAGAAGCCAAAAGAAATAATTTCTTTTCAATCTGTAAGAAATTTTTATGCTTAGGATGTCTTTCTGGTAGGTCTCTTTGAGATCATGAGATTCAACTATTCCATTGTCGGGGTGGAGGAATGGAGGCCTGATGGGGAAGAGACTTGCCCCTGGCCCTGGCAGGTACAGGGCTTCTGCCTCGCTTAACCTGTCGGTGCCTCTGTCTGTCTTGTTGTCAGGACAGGTCCTGTGACACAAAAGTTTATTAAGGTTGAGCCATCTAACTGCCAAGGGAGTCTTGGACTGGAGAGATGACTGTACTTATCACCCATAGTACTTGCTTTCCTGAGCCATACGAGCAAGTAGGTTGGGAACAGGGACCGGGAAATGAGCCAGGGTTTGCAGTCCCCAAATGGTAGGCATGGCTGCTGCCTCCAAGTTCCCATTGCCTTCCATTCTGTGCACTTCTACGGAGTGCCTCCTGTCCCATGCTTGTCCTGGGTCGGGGAGGCACAGCTCCTTTTGGTGGATACAGCCCCACAGACTTCCAGACTGGTGGGAAGACCCCAGGCAGGACTTGGCCCCCACAGGCCCCCTCATCTTGTTCAGGGCACAGCTGGCTCAACCATTTTCATTGTGGTATTGGTGAAGCAAGGGCTGGGGAGATGGTATTGGCTAAGAGAGAAGGCGGGACAGGTTGGATTTCAGGCAGCACGCTAAGTGATTTACAGCCTGTGTCTCATTCCTTTGGGTCATGTGAGAAAGCTAGGCACTCTAAAATATCCTGTTTTTGCAGGTCAGGAAAAGGAGGAAACAGAGAAGTCGCTCCCCACCAGGGCACAATACTAGAATGTGGATGGGGTGGATTTCCAACCACTCTTCCTGTGAAAAGGGGCTGGGACAGGTTTGACAGGAGAGCAGAAAAAGAAGGCCAGGAGGGGACCATGCGGGGTAATGTGTGTGTCAGCAGAGCAGGCTGAGGTCAGCGAGGGAAGCAGTTTGAGTTTGTCCACTTGGGATGACGACCCAGGCTACACTGACGTCTCCCTTCATCCTGGGCCTGGGTCCTGACATCCGAGGCAGTTGGATGGCTGACAGCCTGGGGAGCCAGCCTTGTAAGCCCAGCAGGCTCCAGGGGGGATAAGTGCCCACCAGCGTTTGTAAGAAACAAAAGCCCTAAATCAAGCGAGCCTGGAGGCTGGGAAACATAGAATGCTAGGAGGTCAGAGCTGAAAGGGATCCTAACATCGTTTCCTGCCATAACACCCATAAGGAATCAGATGCTCGAATGAGCTAACTTCCTCCTGCCCTTTCCTGTTTTCCCCTGATACATTTTGTGGGGCATGAACATGGTCCAGAGACACTGCTCACTTAGTGAATGTTAACATGTGCCACGCACAGCTGGCACTGTCTGCCTTGAGGTCCAGCCACTTCTGGGTCAGCCACAACCTCTAGAACAGGAGTCGGGTCATGATGGTGTGAAGGTGTGAAACATCACAGATCTTCTCATCCAGCTTCTCTCTCGGTCGGGGGGTCCCTTGGTGGCTTCCCCATCTGGATCTAGGGAGCCCATTACTTCTCGCGGTAGTTCTTTCTGTTGTGACCTAGCTAGGTTAAGAAGATCTTCCTTACATCAATCCCAAAGTGATCTCCCTATAAATTCCTATTGTTTTAAATTCTGTCTTTTATGGCTATACAGAGAAAGTCTGATCCAAGAATGGCCAATCAGTTTCATGTTGGTCACCAACTCCAATTGGCCGGCAGGAGCTGCCTGAAGCTATACACAGAGAACGGTTGTGAAGCCAAGATTGAGCCGAGAAGGGAGGTCTAGGAAGCAATGCCAAGAAGCCAGTTAGCAGTTTGAGGACAAGTGCATTTCAACTCGAGTGTTAGCTTTAACCAATGGAAATGACTATCTGAAGAAATCTAAGACTGTGGTTCAGGGAAGGGGGAAAAATATCACAGCAGTTGGGGGCGCCTGGGTGGCTCAGTTGGTTAAGCCTCTGACTCTTGATTTCAGCTCAGGTCATGATCTCACGGTTTGTGAGTTGGAGCCCCATATTGGGCTCTGCGCTGGCAGCACAGAGCCTGCTTGGGATTCTCTCTTCTCCTCTCTCTGCCCCTCTCCAGCTCATGCTCTCTCTTGAAAATAAATAAACCTTTTCAGGCACAGAAAAAGGTAACAATGGGACACGTGCCACAGTGTTGTCATTTCTGAATCCGAACGTCTCCAAGACCCCATCTAATTAGAAATTCTGTGATTAAAATAAAATGCCGCCCTTTTAAAGATGTAGAAAAGCTGGTATGTTTGCCTGGGAATTTGTACTTTGTCAAACTTTCTCACCAGGTGGAATTAACTGTGGTTAAAGAAGTGGCTGGCCTCTGGGTCAAAGTCCCGTGTGTGGATCAGCTTGGCAGCTGCACCTATGAAGATGTCTGCCAAGTAATTGACAGTTTAATTCCCCCTGGACAGCCCTGCCCAGAGCCCCTGCACACCTATGGGCTTCCCTGTCACTGTCCCTTCAAAGCGGTAAGTACTCAGGGAGGGAGAGCACCGTTTCTGTGGCTGGAGTAAAGACGTGGGGCTTGGAGAGAAGGGTTCTTGCCTTTTCTTCCTGCAGACCTAGATGTCTGTGGCTGTAAATGGGGTTGGTCTATCCTGCATCGCTTATCTTCTGGTTTATCCGTCTGTGAACCGGCAGACTCAAAAGGCAGTGTGCCCGCCACTGCCCATTAGCTGTAACACTCTGTGCTCCGTAGTGCTATGTGGTCTCTAATCTCCGGTGGTTGTCAGGAGAGTGGGAGGAGGGGCAGCTCACACTGACCCACCGGTTCTCCTACAGGGCATCTACTCGCTGCCGGAGAGTGATTTCACCCTGCCCCAGCTGGAGGTGCCTGGCTGGCTCAGCTCTGGGAAATACCGCATCAAGGGGGTCCTCAGCAGCGGCGGGAAGCGTCTGGGCTGTGTCAAGATCTCTGCCTCTCTGAAGGGCAAATAAGGTGGCACCAGCCCCACAACAGAAGGAAGGGGGATGAGGAAGATAGCCCCCTTCTTCTCCTGCTTTTGCCAAGGTCCAGTCCTGACTCTCTGTCCCCCTTCAAGCCCATTTCTGCAATGATGCCACCACCCTTGCTGAAATCATTTTGTGCCAACGACATTTTAGACATGGCCAGGAAGCCCCAACTTAGGGAAGAGCTGGGCGTTCTTGATTGCCCATGACACCTGCCCGGCTGGCTGCTTCATTTTCCTCCTCAACCCGATGGCTTCCTAAGAGCTTAACTCAGTTTCTAAGCAGCCAAGGAATGGGACCAATATATTTTGTGACCTCAAGCTCTGACTGACCCAATCCTGGTTTCCTGAAGTAACTTCATGATTTTCTTAAAAAAAAAAAAAAATTTTTTTTTGTCAGTGATTCCAAAGCAGAATGAGAGTACTAAGAGTTGTTTTATTTCAGTCCCCTCTTACAACGAAGGGGCCACAGTAGCTCATCTTGGGCTGTTTCTCCATTAACTCCAATGATTAATTCAGTATTCCTTTTTAGATTGGCTCAGGGAACAGTGGGACGCTTAGCGTATCCTGGAGAGGCAGGGCATGTGGTGGAGGGCTGCACTGGGAGAGGTATTTAAGAATGCTCCTGTGTGTTTAAGATAGTTTACAAACTCAAGTGCCTACAGGGCCAAGCACAGGCGACCAGGACCACCGGGAACATATTGCTTCCAGGTGTGTCTTCTTTTTTTCCTTTTTTATTGCAGCACATATGCATTGTTATAAGGCAGCTGATGTCCAGTCTTGAGCTTGGGATATTTTCAGGGATGATGGGACCTGGGAGGAGTCAGGAAGACTACATTCAACCCTTAGGGGTGTCTGCTATGGAACTATGGCCACTTGGTGTCATAGGAGAATGTCGTGGGCTCAGTATTGCCAAATATTCTCAATTTTTCTCACCCTGGCAATGCCCAGAAATCCAGACTTTTCTATGAAACCTTATAGTTTTTAAATATTGGCAACTGATGATATTTTAAAACACTGTGCAGGCCCAAAGGGCCAAACAGACTTGTCAGTGGGGAAATATGGCCCCAGATGGCCAGTGTGGGACCTCTGACGTACGAACGTGCATTCCCTGCCCTTTCAGTCTTGAGACCGCACCTCCTGTGCCATCTCTCCCTCCATACAGCCAAACCTATAGTGTCAGACCCATGGAGCAGGCTCTTCTAGCCCTAGGGGAGGGGGATGCTGCCTTTCTGAGCTGTGAGCCCCGGGGATCATGAGGTGCGGCCCCGGAGCGCTGTCAGGGTGGCTGGGGCAAACGCTGAAAGAGCTAGAACCCACCAGCAGCTGCTCTGTGGAGCAAGGATTCCGCAAAGAAGGGTGGACTCACACTGAGTGCCTGGATTTGTCCATCATCCCGTCCTCCATGACAACTTACTAACCCACGGATCACCCCCAGCTTCTGGACTCATGTGAAGCCTGGAATAGCAATAAATATTTTTAACTTGCTGACAATTCCTCCTTTGTCTTGGCCATGTATTTGTCTATGGAGCACATGTTGGGATTTTAGGAGTTTGTCTGCACTGAGCTGTTCCTGCCAGAGAGGTTTGTCCTGGGGCCGAGGTGATCCCAGGGACCGTCTCTTTTGTTTCTGCCTCATGAGCTGCTTGGTATCTCTGCTTCATTCCACTTCAGCACCATCCAACTTTCTCTGGTTTGCTTTTCTGCTTTCCTGTCACTCGGTGACCTCTCCAGCCTTGTCCCCTGTTGGCCTTTTTGGCCTTATTCTCACAGTTGCTCTTTCGTTCAGATCCCAGAATGGAATCTCATTGGCTTGGTTAATGTTTTCATCTCTTGCAGGCTCATGGGTTCAAAGGCTCTCCCAGGTCTTGGGAGGGGGGAGAAATCTCAAATCACAGGCAAAAGACACTTTTTAGGAAATGGTGCTGAGCCAACTGAAAGCCATTTGGGAAAAGTTGATATTAGATTCATACCTCACTCTGTGTAAACTCCAAATGGATTCAGAGTCTATGTGTCTGAAAATGAAACCAGGCATGTACTAAAAGTCCCTTGGCAAGAAATACCATAAAGCCAAAAGACTGGAAGAAAATATTCATAGCACATATGGACAAAGAGCTAATATTTCTACTATATAAAGAATGAAACATTCAAGGGACTAGAAATCTGATAGAAAAATTGAGAAAGGACAGAAATAACTCTCTCTCTCACAACACTAAGATTTTAAAAATGGCCCTTAAACATGAAAAATGTGCAGACTTAACCCAGGATGAGAGAATATCATCTCTCAGGCTGATGAAACCAGAGGTATAAACTGCCCTCCTGAGAAGGCTATAGGACAACAGGTGCTTCCACACAGTTGGTGGGAGTGCAAAGTAGTACCATCCTTGATGGGGCTTTGCGAGTACCTAACAAAACTGCGGAAGTGCTCACGGGGCATCTGGGAGGCTCAGTTGGTCAAGTGACTGACTTCAGCTCGGGTCATGATCTTGCTATTCGTGGGTTTGAGCCCTGCATCAGGCTCCGTGCTGACAGCTCGGAGCCTGGTGCCTGCTTCGAATTCTGTGACTCCCTTTCTCTCTGTCCCTTCCCTGCTCACCTCTGTCTCTCTGTCTCTCAAAAATAAGCATTAAAAATTTTTTTTAAAAAGTGCTCACTCTTGGGGTGAGCGCCTGCGTGGCTCAATGGGTGAAGCGTTGACTTTGGCTCAGGTCATGATCTCATGGTTCCTGAGTTCAAGCCCTGCATTGGGAGAGATGCCTGCTTCAGATCCTCTGTCCCCTCACTCTGCCCCTCCCCCGCTGGCTTTCTCAAAAATCAATGAGTAAACTTAAAAAAAAAAAAAAAAGGCACTTGCCCTTTGACCCCGCATTCCAGCACTGGGAATTGCCTCTGATGCTGCACTTCGAACAATATCAAAATACACTTGTGCAAGATTATTCATTGCAGCATTGTGACTGCACATATCTATGAGAAAGTAACTGAACATAGCATGTCCACACTGAGTACTATTTGGCTATAAAAAAGGAGGAGGAAGATCTCTGAATCATGTTGAGTTATTTCTAGTATATATTGTTACGGGCAAAGGTGAAGTGCAAAGAAGTGTAATGTGCTATTTTTCATGGAAGAAAGATGGGGTGGGAGTAAATAAGTACAAGTGTATTTGCTCATTTGTAGAAAATAAGGAAAGATAAGCCCAAAACTAAAGAGGTTAGTTCTTTACAGAGGGTGGGTGGGGATATTGTGGCAAGAAGGGGAGACGATTGCAGGGTGTAAGGGATGGAGGGGGTGAGACACTTCTGAGTATATCTTTTTGTGTAACTGTGGCTCTTAGAACCATAGTCATGTTCCTCATACCCAAAACACGATGAAAACCAACCACAAGATGAGGGGAATTCAGAATGAAATACAAATAATAACAAATGAATTGTATTTCAAATGAAGAATGCCACGACATCAAAGGAGGTAAGAAGGATTACTGACTAAAGTGACAGTACTTTGTTTAGCTGCTGTAAAGCTAAAGATCAAAGGGTCTGTACACAAATACTGGACTCCAGTTAGTCTATTTGTTTTTCGCAGAAGTAGGAGTTAGTGACTCTGGAAGTATGTGTACAGTATGGTTGAGAAAAATAAACATAGTGTGGATAATGAGGGCAGGGGGCATATTGAAAAGACACAGGAACTAACTTGAAGGAACTCTCAGGGGCCATATCGTGGACATTTTGAGCAATAAAGTAAATAATGACAGTCATGTGTTCTTGTTGACTGAGTAAAAATAAATGTGAGTCCATACACAATAGGATCCCAATTAAATGCAGAAGGAATGTTGGAAGTAGAAAAAAAAAACCACCATTAGGCAAACACTATTATAATACTTGCAGATCAGTAATATTCTTGGATGCTAAAATTATTGGCTAAAAGTATGATTAAAAACAGTGGGGCTCCTGGGTGGCTCAGTTGGTTGAGCATCTGACTTCAGCTCGGGTCATGATCACACAGTTTGTCAAACTGTGATTGTCAAAAGTGGATCACCTCAATGGTAAGATCAGATAAACTGAGAGACACTGCAAAATAAACCGCCAGCATTCTTCAAAAGTGCAGGGCCATGACGAACAGTCACGGACTGGAAGAGAATTTAAAAAACGTGAGCTTTTGAACTGGGTGCTGGATTAGAGAAAGGCCCAGAAACAGGATTTCACCACTGTCGATGACTTGGCTTTGATCATTGCACTAGGGTTATGGAAGTTACCATTAGTGAAAGCAAGGTATATTGGGAATTCCGTATTGTTTATGTCATCTTAGTCTTTTTCAAGTAAAAATTTGTAAAAATATATTGCTGAAGTTTCCATTTTGAGAACTAGCTCATGGAACTTCAGCAAAGGGAGACAAACATTTATGGAAATACGTGATGGGTTACAAAATTGAGGTTAACGGAGACTGCAGAGTCTGGGGAGGTGCGTAAAATCGAGAGGGTTTTCTCGGGTCAAGTGATAGCTGACATCTGAAAAATGAGGAATTAAGAAGGTAAAGAGAGGAACAGTGTATATGGAACTTCTGTTGCAAGGGGAGCATGGTGCTTTTAGGGAAATGGACAAGGGCTGTTAAGACTGAAAGGGAAAGTTGCTACTGGTACAAAATAAAGATGGAGTGGGAGTGGAGAAGGAGGTTGGGGAGGTAGAGGTGGGATGGGACTGCAGAGGGAACAGATCACCCGGAGCCTTGCAACCAGGTCCCAGCTGGGTCTCAACTGCCAGGTCCCAGATTTTGCCAAAGAAGCACGGACAGCAGAGAATTTATCCTACGTGGTTGCAACTAGAATGCCTGTGTGGGTCCTGTTAGTGATCTCAGTGTGCTGGTTGCAATCAGAGAATGTGTGTGATAGCAGTCATGTGGTGACTGAGCTTCCGTGTCTTGTGGCTTTACCTCCCTGACCTTTAAGTCTGACTTCCTACATTGGAGTCCTCCTGAAGATTTTCCCTTTCAAGAGTCCTATCATCTCAATTTCACTTTCAAGTGGAATTGACATACCAGGTAGAAGTTCTGCCCCCACACACTTTTCTTTGGTCTTTAAACACTGGAAATTGCTTGAGCGGTGGGCTCCTGTGTGGTTTTGAGTCAGCCTGGACATTGCCAGGAGCAAATTTTGTCCATCCTTAGGAATTTGCCTTTCAGTTTCATTTCCAGGGGGCACTGTGGCTTATAAAGCATTGCACTGGGGCACCTGGGTGTCTCAGTCAGTTAGGCTTCTGGCTCCTGATTTTGGCTCAGGTCATGATTTTGAGGTTCATGGATTTGAGCCCTGCTTTGGGCTCCACGTTGACTGTGCAGAGCTTGCTTGGGATCCGCTCTCTCTCTCTCTATCTCTCTCCTTCTCCCCCACTGGTGTGCTTGCTCTCTCTTTCTTTCTCTCTCTCTCAAAATAAATAAACTTAAAAAAGAAAACCATTGCACTTATGTCACTTATGTCCATTTAGAGCCATCTCTGAATGCCTCAGTTTCACATGGGTGACTCCTGCTGCCTGCCTCCCACACTCGTCCATGGGGGACTTGGGTTGCTTAGTGATCTCAACTTGGGCTCTATGTAGCAATCCCAGTACGTTCTTCCAATGGGCTTGTTGAAGATCCAGATTAAGCCTCTCTTTAAAATGACTTTGCCTATCATTCCACTCTACACCACAATCATAGTCCAGCTCCATGATTCTAAGACCGATCATATTTGTCCAGCAGAGAACTGCGATGGGGAATATTTGTGAAGGTCTTGGGGGACAGGAATACCCTTCATCCAACAACTGGGTCTGCGGCTTATGGCAGTGGAGAATTCAGCCTACGTTGTTGAAACTGGAATTTCCGGTTTGGGTCCTGTGATCTCAGAGTGATAGTTGCAATCAGAAAGTGTGTGTTGTATGAGTCACGAGGTGGCCCGGGGTTCCTTGTTTGGTAGCCGACCTCCCTAATCTGGTTTTGCAGTGCTCTATTTTGCATTGAAACCTGAGTTCCAGGGTTGGCTACCCAACTATCTGTAGATTGTTCAATGCTCCAAGAAGCAGAAATTCTTGCATTCCTTTTTCCAGATGTATTTTGCAACACAGGTCTATTAACGACGGGCTTTGTGATTGTCCCTGAAATTGCATGTAAAATTTACCATGTGTGCGTATATGTGAATTTTATGAAGGAGACTCTGTAGCTTCCATTAAAATCTCAAGATGTATGACCATTCCCCCCATGTCCGAGTCATAAACCACTGTCTTACCTGCATTTTATTGTTCTATATTCTATAGGAAGGTTTCCATATATTCCCCAAAGCCTTACCTTCCCACACTTATGCATGGTCTGGGCCCCAAAAGAGCAAAGATTTTATTATTGACTTAGAGCTTTCTTATTTAGTGATAGGATGCTCCTCTCTACGTCCTCTCTCTTTCATAGCTACTTCACATCTCCTCCAAGAGGTTCGCTAGACATTGGACCATTGGTAAATGATTCGTTGAGGATGAGGGCTCTCACTCCAGTTGGGATTCCTGGGATTCCATAACATCGATCACATTATAGAAGGTGATTTTGAAAAGTGACATTACCTATACATGTGCATTACACTATAGACTTATGCTTTATATGCTTTCCCATATGTGTGTTATAGATCACAATAAAAAGTTTCTTAAAAATGGTGTTTCCATTAGAGTGACACAAATCACTTATCGCTGGGCTTTGAGAGTTCTTCATGTATTCTGGCTATGAGTGTTGTTAAAAAAAATTTACTTATTTAAATTCAAGTTAGTTAACATATCACGTAGTATTGGTTTCAGGAGTAGAACCCAGTGATTCATCACTTACATGGGTGTTCATCTCAGTAAGCGCCCTTCCTTAATGCCCATCATGCATTTAACTTATCCCCCCACTCACTTCCCCTCCAGCAACCCTGTTCGTTCTCTGTATTTAAGAGTCTCTTGGAGTTTGCCTTCCACTCTGCTATTATCGTATTTTTCCTTCCCTTCCCCTATGTTCATGTTTTCTTTTTTTAAAAAATATTTATTTATTTTTGAGAAAGAGGGAGAGAATGCGTGGGTGCAAGTGTGGGAGGACAGACAAGGGAGACAGAGGATCTGAAGTGGACTCTGCACTGACAGCAGAGAGCCCCATGTGGAGCTTGAACTTATGAACCATGAGATCATAACCTGAGCTGCACTCAGACACTTAACTGATCAAGTCACGCAGGCGCCCTTGGCTTTGTTATAATTCTTGAAATCAGGCATCATTAGCCCACCAACTTTGTTCTTCTTAAAAGATATTTTGGCTATTCTAAGCCCTTTACATTTTCATATGAATTTCAGAATCAGCTGATCACCTTATAAAAAAAAAGCCTGCTGAATTTGGTGAGAATTGAGATCTTAAACACAAAGAGTCTTCTGAGTCACGGACAAGGTATATTTCTCCATTTATTTTAGGTGTTAATTTCTTTTAGCAATATATTACAGCCTTTATAAAGATTGTATATTATAGTCTTTAACAGGTGCTATCTGCTATCAGATTTATCCCCCAATTATTGCATATTTTTGATGCAGTTTTAAGTGCAATTTCTGGTTGTTTGCAGCTAGTATGGAGAAATACAATTGGATTTTATATATTGACCTCATATCCTAAAGCTTTGAAAACCAATTAGTAGTAGCTTTTTGTAGATTCCTTTGGATTTTCTGCACTGGTATATGCCGTCTTGATAAAGACAGTTATCTCTTCCTTTCCAATCTGGATTACTTCTTATTCTTGCCTAATTTCATTGTCTAGATATCTGGCACAATATTGAATACAAGTCTCTGATTTGCTTCTGATTTTACAGGGAAAGCATTCCGTTTTTTCCATCAAGTACGACATTAGCTGTAGGTTTTCATAGATGCTTTTTACCGGTGATAAAAATTCCCTTGTATTCCTAGTTGCTGAGAGTTTTATATTAAGAATAGATGTTGGATTTTGCCAAATGCCTTTCTGTGTCTGTTGTGATTATTTCTTTTTTCTTTTTTAGTTTGTTAATAATGTTGAATTACATTGATTTCAAATATTGAAACCAACCCTGGATTCCTTTTTTTTTTTTTTTTGGTAGTCTTCATATGAGACAATTTCTCCTTTTCTCCAAATTTTTAATTTTTATTATTTTATTTACATTTTAGTTAGTTAACATACAGTGTAATATTGGTTATGGGAGTAGAATTTAGTAATTCATCACTTACATATAACAGCCACTGCTCAGTATATAACAAGTGCCCTCCTTAGTACCCATTTAGCACATTCCCCATCCACCTTCCTCCATCAATCCTCAGTATGTTCTCTATCCTTAAGTCTCTTAAGTTTGCTTCCCTCTCTCTTTTTCTCTTCCCATATACTCATCTATTTTGTTTCCTAAATTCCACATATGAGTTCATATGGTGTTTGTCTTTCTCTGACTGCTGTACTTCGCTTAGCATAATACATTGTAGCTTGTCACAAGTGACAAGATTTCATTCTTTTTTGAAGGCTGAGTAATATTCCATTATACACACACACATATACACATATAAATGTTTTTACATATTTCACATACTATTTTTAATAAACCAGCTTTTCCCTACTAATCAATCACAAATATATTTGCATATCAATAGGTGAATTTTTGTAATGTTTGGGGGCATCATACCATTTTATTTGGGATAAGTCATAATTTACCCTAATGCTGGATGTTTGCTTCCAACTTTTTACTATTATCAAAATACAAACTCTCTTTTTGCATAAATTTTTGCAAACGCAAAATATTCTTAGGACAAATTTCCAGGACTAGTGGGTCAGAGGGTTACACATTCAAAGACTTATGTGTTGTAAAATTGCCTCTCAGAAAAGCTATAACATTGTATACCCCCATCTTTAGAGTATAAGATTGTTTTTCAAAACCCTTCCCCAAACCAGGTATTATTTATTTTTAAGTAGGTCAGTAGTCCTTGTACGTGATGAAATCCTTCTCCCTCACACAAATCACTCAGCCTCTTCAGCCTAAATAGCTCTAAGTGGAGTTAAGATGTCAGAGAAGAAAGAGAAAGAAAAAGATGGTATCCTTCTAGGTAGGGAAGTTACCATAACAACAGATTGCTAAGAAATAAGTTTGTATCCCTACCCTACTTCTGGTAGGCACATATCTCCAGGACAGTAGCATGTCTTGCTGATGGCAAACACCTTGATTTTCACACGTGGTTGGAAGACACATTGATTTCTTTTTTTTCACTTTCAGAATGTCAGATCTAGATGAACCCTTAACAACAAATTCATCCAGTTCTTCATTTCATAGATGGGAAAACTGAGTCAGAGAGAGTGAGGAACTTGCCCAAGATGCCAAAGGAAATTAGTGGCAAAACAAAATGGTTGGGTAAAATTACTGCTAAGTTCTGTTTTTGTTCTTTCTGTGACTCTTCGACTTAGAACAATACCCAGCCTGGGTGGCTCAGTCAGTTAAGTGTCTGACTCTTGATCTTGGCCCAGGTAAATGATCTCATAGTTCATGAGATTGAGCCCTGTGTTGGGCAGTGCACTGACAGCATCAAGCTTGTTTTGGGGTTCCATCTCTCTCTCTGCCTTTCTCTTTCTTTCAAAATAAATAAATAAACTTATAAAAAAGAAGAATATTCTAATAGAAAATTCCCCTTTCTCCATCATACACTTCTCTAAATCTCATGTTTTAAGGGCAGCAGCTGCAGAATAGAGAAAACAATTGCTTTTTCATTTACCTCTATGTTTGTCTGTTTCCAGGGATGTCATGAGTCAATGGCATCCCTTTTCCCAGTATATGAGGCTGATAGTACAAATGGTTGAATGAGGTTTTGGTTCATAGGTGCAAAAGACCTCCGAAGAAATCCAGAACCAAAAAAGGCATACCCTGAGAGGTCTGAGCACTGACTTGTGTCAGGCACATGTCTCTTAGAAAGATAAAGATGCCGCTAATTAATATAGAGATGTTGGGGTTTGATGAATGTATATGACACCCACAGTGGAAGTCAAGTTGGGGGTGGGAGGAGGGGAGGGCTATTAGAATAAAAATAGATAATTATGCATATATACTTGTGGAGTTGGCTGTGGAATGGTCGATGGGTTGGATCAATTCATAGAGGGCTTGGTATGTTCCACATACACACCCCAAAAGGCCCAGGATGCTGATCATGATGTCCTTTGCAATGGTGATGCAGCTCATGTCTTTAGGATAGAAGGTGATGAGCTCCAGGAGGGGCGGGATGATGAGGGCCAGGGCACTGCTGCTCACGGAGCCCACAAAGGAGATGACCAGGTTCAGGTGAGGGATGAGGATGGCTGAGACACCTGCAATGAGAGAAGATATTTAGAATCATGGAGTGTTCCTGCAAGAAGGAAGCTTAGAAACAAACCATTTCTTTGGAGCATTATAACCCCACAGATGCCTGCTGGACCATCTTCGAGACGTGGGAAAAGGTCCCATTGAGGATGTCAACAGTAGGATGTGAACTGTGGCTCTGAATTCCCATCTCTGTTTTAAAGACCAATATAGGTGCTCTCCTTTTATTTTTTTTTAAGTTTATCTATTTATTTTAAGAGAGAGACTGCAAGTGGAAGAAGAGAGAGAGAATCACAAACAGGGTCTGTGCTGTCAGCATGGAGTCCAATGTGGGGCTTGATCCCAGGGACTGTGAGATCCTGACCTGAGCCTAAACCAAGAGTTGGACACTTAACTGACTGAGCCATCCAGGCACCCCACTTTTTAAAAAATCTATTGGGTTTTTCACATAAAATAGTTGTTAGAAAGTCTCCTCTACCACATATCTATTCCTATGTTCTCATTAGAGATGGTGAAGTCTAGAGGTCTAGAGGGAATGGGATGTTGCCAAGGTCATACATTCTCTGAGATGAGAATCCATTGAAATGCTAGTACCTAAGGCTCTTTCTGCTCCACTGTGTTGACTCCCTTGTATATGAAAGAACTTGGTATATAGTAAGTGTGCAATAAATGTTTGACTCTTACTCAGACACTAAATCTACTGTGAATCTGTACTACTCTACAAAAAACAGCTACTCTCTTGAAGCAAGAATGAATAAAAAATGAGAGGAGCACCTAGGTGGCTCAGTCGGTAGAGCATCTGACTTCAGCTCAGGTTATGATCTCACAGTCTGTGGGTTTGAGCCCTGCATTGGGCTCTGTGCTGACAGCACAGATCCTGGAGCCTGCTTCAGATTTTATGTCTCCCTCTCTCTATGCCTATCCCCCACTCATGCTCTGTTTCTCTCTGTCTCAATAATAAATAAACATAAAAATTAAAAAAAAAGATTGATGGATTTGTTGTTGACAGAATCTCAACCACTTGTTTTCCTACTCCTAGAAGGATCCTGGTAAATTAAAAAGAACATCAAACAGCCCTAGGCTGCTCTTTCCTCTCCTCTCCTCTCCTCTCCTCTCCTCTCCTCTCCTCTCCTCTCCTCTCCTCTTCCCTTCCCTTCCCTTCCCTTCCCTTCCCTTCCCTTCCCTTCCCTGCTGTCCTCTCCTCTCCTCTCCTCTCCTCATCTCCTCTTCTCCTTCATTCCCTTCTCTTCTCTTCCACCAGGGAAGTCCAATTTCAGTAATGTTTGAATGAATAAACATACAATTTATGTGATTTCACTTTGCACAACTACGATTTTCCTATCAACAAATGAGGGAAAAACTGTCCTGGAAAACACTCACACTAGCTTGCTGGATCTGAAGAAAACATCACTTCATTCTGGAATTGCTGCAACACATCCAAACAGAGAATGAGAGAGACTCATCAACTCTTACAGTTGAGAATTCATTACCCCTCGGATGGGATGGTCCTGTCCAGTTTTCCCTCCTCAGGTATTTAACAAATTGCTTATTGGAGAATGCACAGAGAAAACTCAGTGTCCTCCAGGAGAGCTCACACTGACAGGGCAGAGAAAATATGTTACAGTAAAACTATAATGCGAGGTAGACTGCAGGAGTTCTCCAGAAGGATCATATCTGGTCATGTCAACTCACTGTTCACAGACCTTTTGCAGCTCCCCATTGCCTGGTCTCCTTAGCACAAGGCCCCTGATGACTTGGATCCTTCCAGATCCTCTGGCCTCATGTCTTATCACTCCCTGTTGCTTTTAGTCCTCCAAAGAGGCCATAAGTACTTGCCCCAGATATACATAGCATGCTTCCTACACGTGGTACATTCTTTACTTATCCATCTACCTCTTACTTATCTCCTAGGTCTTAACTGAACTATCAGTCCCCTGGAGAGGACTCTCTGGCCTGGCCCAGGCAAAAGTATAAGACCTTCTTGTGTGCTTTGAGGGCATTCTTCTCTTATGATCTAAACCGTCATATGGTGCATCATTATGTACAGCCTCTTAACATTCATCACAATGCATTGTAATTATTTCCCTGCATAAATTTCTTTTTTTTTTTTTATTTTTGAGAGACAGAGAGAGACAGCTCGAACAGGGGAGGGCCAGAGAGAGAGGGAGATACAGAATCTGAAGCAGGCTCCAGGCTCTGAGCTGTCAGCACAGAGCCCAGCATGGGGCTCGAACCCACAAACCGTGAGATCATGACCTGACCTGAAGCTGGATGCTTAACTGACTGAGCCAACCAGGTGCCCCATATATTTCTTATGCAACTGGAAGCCTCATAAAGATAGGAGCCAGGCCTTCTTTATTATTCAATATTGTATCCCTGGTGCCTGGCACAATGTCGGGGGCTCAACAAGAGTAGGTGCTCAACAAATGTCTGTTGAATGAATAAGGAATAGTGGAATTGACAGGTGATGAAAGGACATGGAAGTGGTCATCCATGGTATAACAGAAGCAGAGTATATCACTAGAAGGTCAGATCTGTCTAGCACTGCCTTCCCTGATCTCAAGTGGCCTGAACTGCTCAGGTTTTCTCTTCAACTTAGACCATTCCTCCTAGGAATGACCTCAAAACAATAGAGCTACAGGTCCAAATGTCTTGGCACATACTGGAAACTCTGTGATACCTTAAACCAAGCAGGCATGCTGTTTCTATAAATAGAACTCCATTTATGTGAAGCATAACATCTGATAGCATGTTCTTCGCTAGAATGACACGTTTTCTCCTGGCCCTCAACTGAGGCTGGATTTCCTCAACTTTAAACTTTAAAGACTCCTGGAGTCTTTGAAACTGACTTTTCTTGCTCTCTTGCATGATATCCCACAGGTGTTTAAGGACAAATAAGAAATTCCTCAAGCCTTTGCTTCTCTAGGCAAAACATCCCTAGTTCTTTTCCCCTTCCCTCATGGGCACCTTTTCTAATTTTCTTTCTCTGGACATGCTCCAGAGAAAACATTGCCCAGCCCTGTTCATGATGTTTCCCGAACATCTAAAACAGTGCCTAATGTACGATGAGTAAGTAAATAAGTGAATGGAAGGAAGCATTAAGGAGAAAGATGGGAGGGGGAGAGGAGAAAAGATGGCACCCAAAAAATTATCTCTAAGACTATAACAAATGAGTCCTTTGTTTTCTCCTGCAGTTCAATACCACTTTAGATAAGGGTCTTGATCTTAATTTATGATAGGAAGGAATAGGGCATGTGATGGAAAACAGTCTAAGGTACTATACAATCTGTGCTCAAATCCCAGCTCTGCCACTCAGCAGCTATATGATTTGAGCACATTACCCAAATTCTCTGGGCCATAGTTCCTCCAGTTGGTAATATTATGTCGCCAGGCTGTCGTGAGCACTGGACAATGTCAGTATGGTGCCTGGCATAACGCAGGCATATAGGAGTGTGATTGAATAAATGGTATCTTTTTCCTCCCATAAACCAGCCAATGTATACTTTCCATGTGTAGACAGTAGAGATGTCTGCAACATGTCATTGTTCTACTAAGCCCATTTTTTTAGGTGGGAAATTGAGGTTCAGGGTGGTGAAGTATCTTGCTTAAGGTCACAAAGAAGGTACGGGGCAGAGCCAATGATAGTCGGATAGATGCCAGTGTGACTCACAGCCACAGTGCTGGGCAAAGACAGCCCCTTTTTCCTACTCACAGGTCAGACAGACCAAGGCTATGCGGACAGACAGGTCTATAAACAGTGTCCAGCTCTCTGACACCTGGGAGATGGCGAAGGGGAGGATGATCTCGGCTGGCACGTGGAACTGGAGGGCGTAGGTGAAGAAGATGCTGACGGAGTAGAGCAGCTTGACCGACTGGTACAGCCTGCGGACAGACGGATAGGACGTGAAGTTTGACGTGGCTCTGGGAAGGGCCATTCAGGACGCCCTCATTGCTCAGAAGCTGGTACCTGCCATTGGCTAACCTCCACTGACTCAGGCTCAACCTGCTGTGAGAGCCACCTGGGAAGCTTATAAAAGTGCACATTTCTGGAGATTCTGATTCAACTTGCCTAGGGCTCAGGGATCTGTGTCTTTTATTCTTCTACCTCTTCTTTTTTTTTAAAATAGTTTATTGTCAAATTGGTTTCCATACAACACCCAGTGCTCTTCCCCACAAGTGCCCTCCTCCATCACCACCATTATTCTTCTACCTCTTAACAAAGGTCTATCTGTATAGAGTAAAATGTCTAGTTCAAAAGTGATGCAGTGAAAAGCTTCCCTCCCCCCCCCCTCTTCTCAGCCTCCAGTTTTTCTTTCCATAGGCAACTCCACTAACAGTTTTCTTGTGGCTCTTTCAGAAATAATCAGTGTCTACACAAGCTTATACCAAATGGATATACACTTACACATGGTGGCATCCTCTATACAGTGCTGAGCTCCATTTTTGTTTATTAGATATTTCTTGGAGAAGGTTTCCTTTTTTAAAGTTTATTTATTTATTGAGAAAGAGAGAGAGAGAGAGAAAATCCCAAGCAGACTCTGCACAAATAGGGGAGGGGCAGAGAGAAGGAGAGAGAGAATCCCAAGCAGGCTCTGTGCCATTTGCATAGAGCCCTATATGGGGCTTAATCCCATGAGCTATAAGATCATGACCTTATCAAGAGTCAGATGCTTAACCTACGGAGCCACCCAGCTGTCGCTCGGAGGTTGTTTCCTAGCAGTCCACACAGATGTGGCTTCCATTTAATTGATGCTCGGTATTCCTATAGCATAAATATAGTTTTTTTTACTAGTCCTCAAATAATGGATATTTAGATTATCCCCAGTCTTCTGCTAGTAAAGAATGCTGTGAAATATATCCTTGTACGTAGATATCTATGCACATTTAGCTCACAACCTGAGAAGTAAAAATGCTAACTAAACGTATATGTGATTTAAACTTCTGATAGCTATTGACATAATGCCCCTTTGTTGTCCTAGCGCGTAGAAGGGCTTGCTTCCCCACATCCTTGCCAAAACACAGTATGTGAGCATGTGCTGCTCTTTGCCATTCTATTCCCCCCCCCCCGCATTTTTGTTACTATGAAGGAAACTATCTTTTCAAATATATAAAATGCCATTTAAAAATTTTGCCTGTGAACTGTGTGCTCATGCCCATCGTTTTCTTGGGTTGTGGGTCTTTTTCTTATTGGGAAGGGGTATTTGTCTAAGGCTCCTCTGGGGACGCTGATGGTCAGCCAGGTTCAGAGCAGCTGAGATGTTCTTATGGCGCCTGATGCCTATGTTTTTTAGCTGAGGTCCCCATAGGGAAAGTGCTCTGCCCAAGGTAGCTAGTGGCAGTCTGAATTGCCCTGAGTAAGAACAGTGTATTAGAATGATGTCTTCCTTGTGTAACGTAAGTCATGACTTCGAAGAAATTCCGTATTATTATCCCATGTAGTCATTATCGCAACACAATGAGGTGGGTGGGCTGGTGATATTTTCCTCATTTTACAACTGTGGCCTCATGGGAAATGATGCCCCATCATCCTATTTTCTGCGAACAAATAAGACTCTGGAGAGACATAACAATGGTCATAGTTAATACTCGAAGAGTGCTTGCTCTGTGCCAGGTGCTTTTCTAACCATTTTCTGTATATTAAACCAGTTAATCCTCACTCTTAAGATAATATGACTTATAATGCATTTATTTTGGCTGTTCACCAGCATTTCCAGTTTTTCCAGACAAGTGGTAGGATTTCACTTCTTTGCCCCTGGGAGCGAGGTGTGGCCATGGGACTTGTTTTGAGTGCAAGTTCAAGCAGAAGAGACGTATGTCACATCCCAGTGAACCTTTAGCAGCTTCATGCTGAAGGGCACGATGCCCAGCACTCTGCCAGGGCAACATTTCGGGCAGTGGCTGTCTCAGCATTCTGTGTCATGGAGGGGACGGTGCAGAGACGAGCCTCAGCCACCCCATAAGGGGCATGCAGCGTGAGCATAGAATCAAGCATTTGTGGTGTTTAGCCATGGAGATTTTGGAGTCGTTTATTATTGGAGTATAACCAAGCCTATACAAATAGACATTAGTATACTCATTTTACTGAGGATGGAAATGAGGTCCGCAAGAGTAGGTAGCTTGTCCAAAGTCATGTAAGAACCAGGTTGCAAATTCCTTTACTTAGTTTTAGAACCTGTGCTGTTAAACACTTGGCCATCCTGACTGCTTAGGCACAATGCACTCACTATAGTGCCAGAACAATGATGATAGCTAACTCTTGATGATGCTGCACGCCAGCCCCCAAGATGTTACCCGGAAGAATGAATGAATGCATGTATAAATGAATGAGTGGACAAATATGAAAACCCCAAAACTAAATTCCAACTGGGGCAGAGCAATGGCAGCGTAGGCCCATTTCTGGAGTTGGGGGTCTGAGGAGTGATCATGGGCGGGACCCTCAGTCACTGTTCCGGAGTTATACTTTTTGTTGTTGTTGTCTGTGTTTCCCAAACACTCCCAGACATTTCATTTTAGGATCTTTAAACCATAGAGTCAGACAGACTCAGTTTCAGGTTTCAGTTTCTCACAAACATTGTGAGCTGGGAAAGTTCTATACAGCCTCTCCAAATAGCAACCTCGTCATCCATTAAATGGAGCCGATAATAATAATGGTAACTCGTAGGGCTGTTGTGAGGACTAAAGGAGACAATGCACAATGTCTGGATTATCATACCTACCTGTTATTATAATACTAATGTTAGCAGGTAATATCTGGTGCTAATGGTAACGCAAGAGAATGCCTCTTTCTGTTGCTGAGGCTCGGATCCTTTGACTCACCTCCCCTTCTCCCCCTGGGCAGGCCAAGGATGGACGTACCAGCAATTGGGCAAGTTGAGGGTGATGCTGGCCTGGGTGCTTGACCCAAACTTCATGTAGCCCAGTGTCCCCAGGCATATGTAGAGAATGATGACAAGGGACATCCCCAAGTACAGAACAAAAGGAAACTGCTGTGGATTCCTCATCTGATTTTTGAGAGGCAAGACCTGAAAGGGGAAAGAAGATTGAGAAAAAAACCAAAATAGGTAGTAAGAAATGTGGCACCTTGTGAAAGAGACATCCTTCTCCAATGTCAGAAAGGGCCACACCCCTTTTTATTTTCTCCTATTTTTCTATGGCCAAGCGTGCCCTACTCCATCTAGGCTAATGAGTAAATTCACGTTCAGTCTTCAAGGCTTAGTGTGGTCCATGGGGCAGCTGGTGCCCGATGGATGGGTCCTGATTTCCCCTTCCATCAGGAGAAGATCATATTTTGCATTTTCATAAATACTCATGGGTATCTGGAAAAGTCAGCTTCCCTCGAGAGGGCAACAGGGACCATTCACGCAGAGCCCACATCCATCTTACCATGCCAACACCTTCAAATGTGAAGACGGCTGTACCAAAGAACAGTAAGAAGGTCTGCCAGCTTGCCACCAAAGGGAGGTTGCTGGGATCTGGAATCTCCTGAGAAGAAGTAGAATAAGGAGACGTTGGTTTGGCCCTGGCATGGAAGTCATCCTCAAACTTTGCCTGGTAGAAAGCTCATAGAAAGCTGGGCCATACGAGCCATCAAAGAGACACTGTCAGGAGCACCCACGAGACAGCTAGAGATGAATCAGCCTTCCTGTCTTTAAAAAAAGGTCTTTATTTTTTTATTGTGGTAAATGACACATAGCATAAAATTTACCTTTTTGAACATTTTTAAGGGTACAATCCAGAGACATTACATTCCCACTGATGTACAACCCTCATCACCACCCATCTCCAGAACTTTTTTGTCCTCCCAAACGTAAACTTTGTATTATTCATGAAATATTAACCCCTTATTACCCAGCCCCCCATCACCTCATATAAGTGAAATAGTCTGTCTTTTGTGACAGGTTTATTTCGCTGAGCATAGTGTCTTTAAAGTCCATCCATGTTGTAGTACAGATCAGAAGTTCCTTCCTTCTTAAGGAATACATTGTATATATTTACCACATTTTGATTTCCCACATCTTTACATGTGGGAAAGGTGGGAGCGAGGGAGGGGAAGGGAGTTGCGAGGCTACTCTGCAAGTTAGTGGCATGGCCCAGATCAGAATTCAGGTCTCCTGTCTTCCCGTTCTCCAACGCCTCTTTCTCATCACTTTTCCCAGGGCCGTGCAGGCTGGTAGCTGGTGCAGGTGCAGCGGGAATGATTATTCAACAGACTCCTGCAATGGGCAGAAAAGTGGCTCTTTCCCAAAGATGTCTATATCCTAGTCCCTGGAACCTCTGAATATGTTACATTACATAGCAAGGGACAATTAAATTTTCAGATTGAATTAAGGTTGCTAATCAGCTGACCTTAAAATAAAGAGATTATCCTGGATTATCTGGGTGGGTCCAATGTAATCACAAGAGTCTTTAAAAGTGGAAAAGAGAATCAGAAGAGAGATCTAGAGAGATGGTGGCATGGGAAAAACTCAGCCTTACATTTCTAGCTTTAGAGAAGGACGGGGGCCATGAGCCAAGGCATGTGGGCAGCCTTTAGCAGCTGGAGCAGGCCAGAAAACAGATTCCCCCCATAAGCTTCTTAGAAAGAAACTCAGTCAGGCTGACGCCTTGATTTTATCCCAGTAAGACCTACAGAACTGTAAGATAAATTTGTGTTGTTTTGAATGGCTAGACCTGTGATGATTCGTTATGGCAGCAATAGGAAACTAATACAGCCCCAAAGACTTTCAGACTCAAAGAAATGAAGCTATAATGGTAGAATTTCAAGTTCAATGTTAATAACAAAGCATGGGCTTGGGAGGTAAATTGACTGGACTTAGCTGAAAAAATTACTTTCAGTTTATCAGTTTCATTGTCTGTAAACTGAGGATAAGGGGAGTACTTGCAAAATAGTATCATCATAAAGACTCAGTGAGTTAATACATGTAAGTGGCACCAAGTAAAGAAAATTTCTTCATCATACATGTGTCTCTTGTCAACCTACCATTGTTACAATTTTTGTTGGTTATTTGTTTCGGTTTATTCCCCTAAATGAATGTAGCCTCTAAGACAGCAGATAGCCCCGTCAGTTTCACTTACCACTGACCCCCTGCCCCTTGCACAATGCCTGGATCATAGAAGATGTTCAATAATGAATTGTTGAATGACTCACTGTTATCCAGTGTGGCGACAATGATGATGAAGGTGATGACTAGCTTTTACAGCGTATGGGGCAGAAGTGTTCGCAGATGTGACTCTAGCAGAGGCTACCCCAAGCAGGTCACCTTCCTCACCTTCACCTGCCTATAATGATACTCACCTTCCCCAGGGGTCTCACCACCCTCTCCTGCATGGTTTCAGGCACAGACCTGAATGATATACTTAAAAATCAGAGCCATGCTCCCCAGCGTGGTGATGTTGGCCAGCGATGAGAAGATGGACAGCAGCTTGAGGTTATGGATAAACACCAACAGGATCAGGAAGGGCAGGATTGACAGCATGTAGAAGTGAATGTCCAGGACCGGGGCCAGCGCCAGGAGCTTCCTGGGTTGGCAGTTGTTGGAGGTCATGTGGGCTTCTTCCACCATCTGGGGGAGACATGATGGGGGGCAGTGTAGTTAGAGTTGCCGGATGAAACATAGGATGCCCGGCGAAGTGTCAATTTCAAATAATTTACAGCTAACTTTTTAGTAGAAGGATGTTCCAAATATTCCATAGGACATGCTCACAGTAAAAAATAAAAAAATATTTGCTGTGTATCGGAAATTCCACTTTAACTGTGTGTTGTATGTTTTTATTTATCAAATCTAGTAACTTCATCTGTAGTGCCCATGACCATCATAAGAGGAAACCCTCAGAATCTTAAAATCTCAAGGCTGAAGGGTCCTTTTGTGGTCTAACTCAACCTCTTCTTTCCTGCCCACTAGTTTCCTTCCACTCACCCAGAGTATGGGAGTTGATGTCACAAGAATATCTTCTTTAACTTTAGATAGCCCTAAAAGAAAGCTCTGAGTACCGAGTGAAATCTATCTGCTTGAATATTCCATCTCGGATACTTGCCATAGTTCTGGCTGTTTGAGGGCACAAAACCGATTATGCTCCGCTATTCCATGAAGCCAAGAGAATGCTATGATTGATTTGTAATGCCTCTTGGGAATGCAGTGAGGGCAAGATTGCAGCTTGTTTGGCTGACATTTAGTTAGTCACCTTCTTCGTGACAACCCTCGCATACCTAAAGTGAATCTCACCAACGCTTTTCAGACTACAAATTCTCCATTATTTTTGATTGGACATGATTGCAACCCTCTCTCACCATCCTGGTTACACTCTTCAGGTGTTGCTTTGGCTTCTCAATAATCCTTTAAAAAAAAGTGATTTCCAGGACTAAGAGAATTCCCAAGTAGTCTGATCAGGGAGTAGAAATGCAGCCATTTTTCTCCCATGATCCAAACAGCATACTTTTGCTAATATAGCCTTTGCAGTGGGATGTCTGTCTTTCTCCCACTCCACCCAGAAGAAGCCTCTTTACCTGTTGTAAATTGTCTGCCATAAACATAAAATAAACACTGCAGAATCCCAGTTGGGTGGTGATTAATAAGAAGCTGACAGTGTACCTAAACCAGAAAAGAAGAGACAGACAGAGGGAGAAAACAAATTACTTTTTAAAATGTATTTATTTTTATTTTTTGAAATGATTATTTCTGTTGTTATTTTTATTTTTCTGTTGTTATTTTAAATATTTTCCTACATTTTTTTATTTTGAGAATTTTTGTTCACAGAAAAAATTGAAAGACTGAAATAATTAACACCCATATGTCCTTTAAACTAAATATACTACTTGTTAACTTTTGGCCCTAACTGCATTATATAAATATGTACGTGTGTATATGAATGTATGTATTCCCCCAGACACACACACGCACGCACGTGCACACACACATGCGCATTTTGTTCCAGAACCACTTGAAAGTCAATTGCAGATATCATAACACTTCAAACTCGACTCTCAGCATATCCTTCTGAAGACTGTAATATCCAGAAAATCAACTTCAATATCCTCAAATATATAGTCCATATTTTAAATAACCCAAATTTATTCCAAATGTCTTTTATAGCTATTATTTATTTTTTGGATTCAGGACCTAATCAAGGTTATATGTTGCATGTGGTTTTGTCTCTAGTCTTTATCCACATAGAACAGCTCTGTGACACCCACATTTTTTGGTTTTCCGTGACATTGGCTTTTGGAGAACTGTCTAGGCCAATCATCTTGTAGAATGTCCCACACTGTGGACCTGAATGCCTGTTTCCTCATGATTAGATTCAGATAAGTATTTTTGGCAAGCATAGCACATAGTGATATTTTGTATTTTTTCCATCTTATTGGGAACCACACAGTATGCTGTGGCTCCACTGTGGTGAAGGCTGTCAGACCTCTCCGCTGTAACTGTACATTCTCTCATTATAATCTAGAGGTAAGACTTTGAGACGGTATGAATATCCCATTCCTCTCAAACCAAGGGTCTTAACGTTCATTGATGATCGTGTCTGAATCACCTCTTTTATTGCTGATTGCATGGTGATGTTTTTCTAATTTGGTCATTTTTCTGACTTTTTTGTTTCACAAAAAAAACCTGCACCTAAATGTTTTAAATCTAATGTATTTTAATCCATTGTTGTCATGATTTTTTTGGATTTTTCAATTGTCCCAAATTTGGAGATGCATTGATTTTTTTTTTTTTAAGGGAACGAACATGTGTCCCTCTACTTAGATCAGCGTAGACAAAGTCAGATGAGTTCAGCGTAGGATGGCTGTGAACCTTAGATCAGTTTAGCTCAGTGGTTTGCAAAGTTGATCTGTAGTACCAATTGCATCAGAATTGCCTGGGGTTTATGCAAGAAAAACAGATTCCTGGCTCTCATATCAGCTTATTGAATCAGAAGCTCGGTGGCATCATGTGAGACAAGAACAGATATTCTTTCTCTTTCTCTCTATTATGGAAATTTTCCAACACATACAAAAGCAATGACAATAATCCAATGGTTTCTCATGTGGCCATTCCAGCTTCAGTAATCATTCGTTTTTGGCCAGTTCTCTTCCATCTACCCCTTAACCCCTACCACACACATGCTTGTTTTGTTGGAGTATTTGTAGTAAACTAGAGGACTCAAGGCACTTCATCCATAAATAACTCCATATGCAGCTCTTATGGACAAAGACTTAAAATTCATATGTATTTATCTCCATCATGCCATTATCATCACTTGAAAAATTAATATTTTCTTTTTTTAAATGAAATAGTTTATTACCAAGTTAGTTTCCATTAACACCCAGTGCTCTTCCCCACGAGTGCCCCTCTCCATGACCATCACCCCCCTATGCCCTTCCCCGCTCCTTCTTCAGCCCTCAGTTTGTTTTCAGTATTCCAGAGTCTCTCATGATTTGCCTCACTAATCATTTCTTTATATCATTTAATAACAGTCCATATTCATATTTCTCCAATTGTCTCAAAACTATTTTACTGCTGATTTATTTATTTATTGGAGATTTTGAGAGAGAGAGAGAACTTGAGCGGTAGAAGGAGAGAGAGAATCTTAAGCAGGCTCCACACCCAGCTTGGGTCCTAATGTGGGGCTTGATCTCACAAACTGTGAGATCATGATCTGAGCCAAAATCAAGAGTCAGACGTTTAACTGACTGAGCCACCCAGGTGCCCATTACTTCTGATTTCTAAACAAGTCTATAGATTGCATTTTGTTATTATGTCTCTTAAGTTTTAAAAACTGCTATATTCTCCCTTGCTCTGCTTTCTTTTTTTTTCCTTGTAACTTTTTGGTGGGTGTTGAAGACACCAGAGAATTTATCCTACAGTCTGTTTCGCTTACTGGATTTCTGGTTGATGACTCCTTCATAACGTCAGTTATCATGCTTCTCCATCCTCCATGTTTCCTGTGAACTGATATTAGATCTAGCAGCTTGACTAGATTGAGGGTCTCTATCTCTCTGGTAAGCATATTTCTGGATCCCCACCGTATCCTGTTATATAAAACACACTGTGTCTGGTTATCTCCTTTTTTTTTTTTTAATGGGAATTGGAAAGAAGATAGTAGCATACAAAAGATGGTACAAAACCATCTTTTAATGGTTTTGTAAGGTCCTTAATATGTTTAGGAGAGTTATCACAAATTTACTTTTTATTTCTATAACAGTTCTCTTTATTTCCTACTATCAATTCAACTCAAGTAACATCTTATACCATAGTTAAAGTATAGCTATTCTGTTAAACTCAGATTGGAATAAACTTTCAAGTATATTCTTTTTTTTTAATTTAAAAATTTAATTTATTTTTTTTACTTTATAAAGTTTCATATTTTTTAACATATGCAATTATTTTCCATCATTTACAATACAGTAGTTGCAATGACACTCAAAACAGAAAAGCAAAGAAAAAAAGCAAAACACCAACTTCTGTTTCATGTAATTAGACTTATACAGAAATTAGAAGGTTAAGTAACAACTAGTTAATCACCTAATTTCACAGCTATCTGAAGTGGCAATCATTATATAGCAGCTTATCTATGATACATGCAAGATAAATGATACAATATATTACTTGTTCATAGGCTACAACACAGCCTGCTTAATACCTTTCCTTAAATTCCACCTCTATACTACAATATGCTTGAGGTCCATGCAAAAAAGTAGCTACCTTTTATATAGGAAATGGATGATTAAGTCTTTGGTGCTGTAAAAGCAACTTCATTTAAACATAACCACCCCCACCACCAAAAAAAAGAAGAGGAAAAAAAAAAGTAAATAAAATAA
>NC_043705.1:106329701-106333063 GCF_006229205.1 Suricata suricatta | reverse complement strand
AAATAAAGGGGGGGGCAGAGACAATAAAGGACAGTGGACAGTCTAAAAGTGTATGACCAGTTGAGGGGAGAGGTAGGGATGAGATATAGGAGAATATATCTGGATTGCAAGAAGGTAAGAAGAAAAAAAAAAGGGAGAAAGGAGAAAGGAAAATAAGGAGTAAAAATTTTTAAAAATTTAAGTAAAAAAAGTAATAATAATAAAAAATATGTACAGAAAAAGGCGAATAGAAAAAAAAGAAGAAAAAAAAAGAAAAAACTTATAAAAAAAAAAGCAAAAAAAACCCCTAAAAAAAACAGCAGCTCCCTCTCGTGGATAGGCGTGGTTTGATGTGGTAGGTCTTCGAGGCTGCTCTCAGAGGCTCCGCCTTGGTGTTTGCGGAGGTTAGATAGGCAGGCGGCACACCAAGTTCTGCTGAACAAGAACTGTAGGCCACTCTAATGAGTTCGATCTCCTTTTGCCGCAGTTGAGCAGAGTTGTATTTTCCAGGCCTGCCTCAGTTCAAAGTTCCAGTCCATGCACTCTTTATGCTACCACAGATGGTGTTTTTGTTTTGGTTGCTGGCTTCTTAGAGGGAGTAATCGGTTTGTCTTGGCTCAGGCTGGGATTTCGGCTGACCCTGCCTGAGGCGAGATGCGCAGCAGGAGGTGAAGTGCTGCGCACCGTCTCAGACCCAACCCCCAGCGGGGATTGTGTTAGCGTTGGGGGAGGAATGAGTGCGCAGCTGTTGCCTGAGGCGGCACTGGGAGCTGCTGGAAATGAGCTGGGAGCTCCTGTAGCCTGTGCATGCACCCAGGTCTCCACCACCGCCAATTCCCTGCCGGGATCACGCAGAGGTGGGGGCTATTTTTTCCCCTGTTGGCACCCGGGATTCAGGTTTCACGGGGCCAATGCTGGGGGCAAGATGTGTCGTGGAAATGAGGTGCATGCTCCCACTCCCAAAACCGAGGTCGAAGTGAGAACCCCTATCACCACTGTGGCAGCGGTCGCCGACTCCTCGCCAAGATGGCACCGGGCTGGAAGCCGTTCCTTCCCTTGCGCACCACCTGGGTTCGGGATTTAGGCTACCCAGCAGTTATCTATGGAGTGAGCTTCTCCAAGCACAGTTAAGCATTCTTTACCTCTTCCCCAGAGACAGTACTATGAGCATGTTCAGTCTCTCTGTCTCTTCCCTGTGTCTCTCAGGCTCCACGCGCTTGCGCCGTGTTGGGCTGGGGCTCCCACCTCCCCTGCCCGTCTCGGGCTGGCCCGTTTTCCAATCTCCCCAGTTTGCACTCATTCACTCAGGTATCCTTCAGGTTCTCTTCCTTCTGGAGTCCGTATTTTCTCCTTCCACTCTTGAAGATGAGAGCAATGTCCTTCTCAGTTCGATCGATGGGACAGACGAAGTTTACAGAGCTCCCTTCCTCTCCGCCATCTTGGCTCCTCTCTTCTGGTTATCTCCTTTCTAAACACGAGGTGCTAAGATTGATACCTGGGCTCAGGTGGTGTCAGTGTCGTCTTTATAAAGTTTCCCCATGGCTTGAGCAACCATTGATGGTTGTTGCCTACACCAAACTCCCAGGTATCCCTTAGCACACTTAAAATTACAAATCATTGCTTAAAATATTTTCCCAACTCTTTTGCAGTTACTGGGCCTCTGGAGAAATGGCGCAATGTAATGGGTGGAAACTAGGTATTCTGGATTCTAGTTCTTGTTCTGCCACTAAGTTCCTATGTGACATTGGACAGCTTTCTTGCCCTCTCTGGGCTTTATATTCCTCAGTCGAATAGCATGGATATGGTGGTCTCTATGAACGCTTCTTATTCCAAAGTTTTATTTTTGGGCTGTCATCAGAAACATAAACCTTGGTGAGAAAGGGTGGGCAATTGTGAGTCGTTCATTATTACTGCCCCATGACCTCACCTGTCTGATAGAGTGACTCTCGATCAAGAGAGCGATGACCTACTGAGAGTCCCAAGAGAGGAGCTGCAGAAGGAATCTTGGCAGCCCCAATACTGACTTACTACCTCCTGAAGGGCTCTGCTGGGAAGGCTGAAATGTTAGGTTTGGGTCGAATTTCTGTGCAGCCACTATCTATATCTGTGTGTGGACATATTATATTTTTCCTTATGAGCCTTGGTCATTGTGTATTTCCAGGATGATAAAGACCCCATCTCCACAACCTTGTAGGAGATGATCAGAGGAGCTAAGATGTAGGAAAGTATCTTGTAGACCAGGCACTGTTTATCAAGCAAGGGACCATCTTGAATGTTCACCATTAAAGGAAGTCTTCAATGAATTTGGCACACATCCCCACTGAGGAACATCGTGAGCCTTTAAAAATAATCAGGTAACCCCGGGACCATCTTAAGCTGCCACAGGACACCATGAAGCCCGTGTTGAAACCTGGAGACAAGCCCAGGAAAGCAACATGGTACACCATGGCCCCCGTCCCTAGAGACAGCTCCTGTATTCAGATTGGCCACAGCTGCTCATATTTATCCCCAGTTGGTGATGCCAAGAGAGAGAAGGTCTTCACTGCTGGGGGAACTTCGTAGATGACCGCGCCATGGATCCGAGAACATACCAGTGGGATTTAGCCACCTTGGAGGGCCTTTTACCATGTTATGAGCATGCCAGCTTTGTTCCCTCTTGTGAACCCCATAGCATCTGGGTGTTGGGATGTACTGACTAGTCAGGAAATCAAAATTTCCTGCAAGTTCTGAATCCTGAAATGAGTACTTGGACTTTGCCAGAGATGGCCATCCCCCTGCCATCCCCAAGAATATTCCACACATCTACAGCCATTGGAAACCAGCTGTATGTCTTTACGGGTAGAGAGAGAGGTGCCAGCCCATGCAGGATGTGAAGAAGCTGCATGTGTTTGATGTAAACCTGTGACTTGGTCACAGACAGAGACACTTGGAACACCTCCATTCCCCTGGCAGGTCATGTGGTGGTGGCAGCAGGAACAAAGCTCTTCATCCGTGGAAGCTTGGCAGGGGACAAATTTTATGATGATCTCCATTGTCTTGATATAAATGACATGAAGTGGCAGAAGCTAAGTCCCACTGGGGCACCTCCCAGAAGCTGTGCTGCCCATTCAGCTCCATCCCAGAAGGATGACTTCCATAGGAGCACTGGATAACATGAATCAGAATCACACAGAAAAGTAGCATTGGTCCTTGCTTAACTTTGACAATTTTCTACCCCTTGGACCATTGGATCATTCCATGTATGTCATTCCATGGGTTGTGATTTCTAAGAAAGAAGATTCATCCTCTGTCATTCTCAACTGTGATACTGAGGAAGAGGATTCCACTGACAAAAGAGTGACCCATGGTGGTGATTCACATGAGGAAAGCCAGACTGACACACA
>NC_043705.1:106264780-106329601 GCF_006229205.1 Suricata suricatta | reverse complement strand
CTGCTAGGGATTTACCCAAGGGATACAGAAGTGCTGATGCATAGGAGCACATGTACCCCAATGTTCATAGCAGCACTTTCTACAATAGCCAAATCATGGAAAGAACCTAAATGTCCATCACCTGATGAGTGGATCAAGAAGATGTGATATATATATATATACACACACACACACACACACACACACACACACACACACAATGGAGTATTACATGGCAATGAGAAAGAATGACATATGGCCATTTGTAGGAAAGTAGATACACCTCGAGGGTGTCATGCTAAGTGAAATAAATCAGGCGGAGAAGGACAGATACCATATGTTTGCACTCACAGGTCTAACAGGAGAAACCTAACAGAGGTCCATAGGGAGGGGAAGGGGGAGAGAGTTGGGGAGAGAGAGGGACACAAACCATGTGAGACTATTGCATACTGGAAACGAACCAAGGGCTGAAGGGGGAGGGGGAGGGGTGAAGGGGGTGATGGTCATGGGGGGGCACTTGTGGGGAGAAGCATTGGGTGTTATATGGAAACCAATTTGACAATAAACTTATAAAAAAATAAACAAAAACTACCTTAAAAAAAAAAGAGTGGGGTGGGGACGGAGCTATGAGAGGAGATTCCCTGTGTTGTTTGGTGGTTGGTAAGAACAGAGTCACTTAGCCCTGTGTAACTGAAAAGAAAGGAAGATCAGGTGAGGATTATCAGTGTCATTACTACGCCCTCCCAGACTGGTGTGACAGCAATGAGTACTACCTGCCCCACACTGAGTGGGTCCTCAGCCAGGCATTTGGGGAGGTCTCTAGGCTGTACATCATGGCCTCTTCATAGTTCACAAAAGTCTTTTGCAATCTAGGGAAAGGACAAGAATGTGTAACTTAAGCCATTTTTGTTAAAGGTGCAATTTACTCCCAAAGATAGTAATTATTACGTATTTGTGTGTTAACGTGGAACATCCTGAAAATTTTCCAGTAATGGTATTAATGAGGTATTATATAATATACTTTAAGAGGTTTTGGAGGTGCCTGGGTGGCTCAGTTGGTTAAGCGCTGACTTCGGCTTAGGTCATAATCTCATGGTTTGTAGGTTCAAGCCCCGCATCGGGCTCTGTGCTGACAGCTCAGATCCTGGAGCCTGTCTTCAGATTCTGTGTCTCCCTCCCTCTCTCTGCTCCTCTCCTGCTCACACTCTGTCTCTCTCTCAAAAATAAATAAACATTAAAAAAAAGTTAAAAAATAATAAAAGATTTCAGGAATCTGCCTTTTCTTCTTTTTCTGTAGTTGTCTTAAAATTTTTTTTTAAATGTTTATTTATTTTTGAGAGAGAGACACACACACGGCAGGGACAGAGAAAGAGGGAGACACAGAATCTGAAGCAGGCTCCAGGCTCTGAGCTGTCAGCACAGAGCCCGATTAAGGGCTTGAACCCATGAATTGTGAAATCATGATCGGAGTTGACTGAGCCACCTTAACTGACTGAGCCACCTAGGCACCATTCTAGTTGTCTCTTTAAACACTAATATTTAAGTAAAAGAAAATTTTTAAGTAAACAGTAACTGTGCATTGACTTAGGTCTGCAAACCAGGAGAGCAGGGATGTGAAAGTTTTGAGGTGTGCAAACATAGGTAGGGGGAGGAGGAAATATGGGAAGAAAGGGTGCGGGTATGGCCAAGCCAGCAATGTTCTTTTCTGGACTTTATTCCTTCCTTCCCACTGCTGAGGATGTTGGGATATTGGAGATGCCTCCCTCAGACCAGGTCCCATGCAAACGTGGTACTTAGGCTTTTGCCCAGCACCCCTGTGGGATGTGACACCCAACTTCCAGTATGTCTTGTCCCTCTTCCCTGGGTGGCCCTTCCTAAAGGCAGGGAAGGCCCTGCTGAGGAACCATCTGTGAGCAAGTGGGAGGAGCACGTGGCCCAGGAATGGATCCCTAGTGCTAACTGCATGACTGAGGGGAGTCGCTGGAAGACGAAGGAGACTGAGACTCAAGTCTCGGATTTAAATCCCAACACACCCCCTCAGATGGCTAGGAGAACTTGAGCAAATCTCTTCAGTCTCCTGACCCTCCGTGTTTTTCACACTCAGTCTGGGACTGGAGGAGGGGACAGTGACAGATGAATGTGGAGACACTTTGGAAACACGGCTCAATCTTTCTATTTTTATTATTGCTCATTGTGCTTGGTATTTCAAATATAAATGAGGTCACATTGCATAGGAGTGGCAAATATATTAGTCTGAGGGTTATAAATTCAAAAACTATGGGGCCAGACTGATACCAGTAATATGGTGAGAGGGGCTGGTGTGCCACGGGGGGAAGAGGAGAGGCAATGGCAAACCACTGCCTGTTCTGAGAGGGTTCTTTTTTTTTTTTTTTTTTTTTGAGAGAGAGAGAGGGCACAAGTAAATGGGGGCAGAGAGAAATAGAGTGAGAGAGAGAGAGAGAGAGAAGCAGGGCAGGGCTCGCCTGAAGCAGGACTTGAACTCGCAAACCATGAGATCATGACCTGAGCCAAAGCAGATGCTTAATCAACTGAGCCTCCTAGGGGCCCGAAAAAGGATTGTTTGGGATTTGGTGCCCCTGAGCAATGAAGGAATGAGACCCCAGAGGTGCCACATTGTCTAATTGGCAAGGAGAAGGTGGAATTTGCTTTTTTCCCCCCTAAACCAAACCAAAACAAAAACTGTGATGCTCTTAGGTTGTCAGTCTGTAACCTCGATATTAAGAAAAAAATTAAAAACAAGTCATCAAAAAAAATCAGAAAAGACTATCATGAATGGCCCAGGTGTCAGAAACCTACATGGTGGTATCACTGTCCCACCAGGCTTTCAAGGGGAGAAAAAACACGCAAAATGGTTAGAGCAGGGTCAGACAGGCCTCCGAATACCAGCTCTGCCGCTTCTTAGCCCTTCTTAGCCTCAGTTTTCTCATCTGTGAGATGGGAATGATGATAGTGCCAGGCTCGTAAAGCTCTGGCCGTGTACCTGGCACATGTAATTGGGCAATACATTTAATTGCTGAATAAGTAAGTGCTCTTAAAAGCGTTTTGCGAGCTGGAAAGTGCCCTACAAGTTGGGTGTGTCTACTGTATGCTCCAGATACACCTATTTGGTTTTGATAATTTGCCTTTATGAGGAATTTCGGTTAGTATCTCTCTCTACTTTGACCTGGGGGCAGTTTCCGCACATCTACAAGGACCCTTTGGGGTTTGCGCACCTTGGGAGCCGCGGAGTGCTGCAGATAGAGAAGCCTCAGGCAGCTGGCCGTAAGGAATTACTAATCAGCCATGGATTGTTGGTTTATAAATACAAAACCCTCACCATGGTTTGTCTTCATTGCATTTGACTTCTATTTCAGGAATTTTTTTTGCATTGGAATTTCAAATATGTAAACACTGAGTATTGTATGTATGCTTTATTAATGACTGGGCCATTGTGACTATTCATTTCAACTATGTTTTTTTTCTTCTACTAAATTGTACCAAAAAGGGTTTACCTAGAACAAATCACCCTTACAAGGTGTGTGTCTGGGGACTGGGGGAGGGGGGGGCGTTGGGCAGAAGGAGGTAAGAGGGAAAGAAGGACATCCTAAGTATTTCGCATTTTCATGGTAGTGTACAGAGCCTGCTTGCGTCTTTTATCACTTTTGATCTTTCCAGGTATGAGTATTTAGGGTCAGAGGGTGCAGGAACTTGACAAAGTCATCCAGCAGGTTAGCAGGCCTGGGCCTGGACTTAGGGGTTTCCGGTTGGGACTTTAACATCCTCTCCACCAGCTCTATAGAATCTAGACCAGCAGGTGCAGTGGCTGCAGAAGTGGCCATTAACTGGGTCTATGGTCAAAGGAAATTTAACCCAGATGGGGCTTGACACTGGGGTAGAGAGAGAAGCAGGATTCTCACCTCTGACTGAGGTGATGGGCGCAGTTCAACAGGATGACCATGCAGTGCACGGTGAGGACCCCGATGCCCAGCAGACTGAGAGGACCCACCTAAGGGGAAAAAGAAGTGGGGACAGCAACCACACACTGATCACTCCTGTAACCGACCCTCTTCCAGTCTGGGTGTTGGGCCCCTCTCATCATAAAGCTGTGTCTGGGATGAAGGTCCCTGCCTGAATGTCCCTGTGCTCCAGACACTCTAGTTCAAATGCCCTTCTTAGCATCATGGCCAAGTGGCTGCCTATTCTCTGTTAGGATACTTCCCATGATTACCCCACCACCTCCACGGACAGCCCATACTTTTCCTCATCTGCCTTGAGTTCTGCCTTCTAGATCCCTTGTTCCTTTTTCACACCCTGGCCCTCAATTCCTCCAAGACACTTGAAGACCAAGTTTCCTCTTACGACTTGGTTCTCTTCCTCCAGCACAGAGTTGTCAACAGTGGCATTTGTGATATTTTCCAGATGACTCTTTGTTGTGGAGGCCCCGCTGTGCATTGTAGGTTGTTCAGAACATTCCTTGGCCTCTATTCAAAATGTCAGGAGCACACTCTCTCCCCATGAGCTGTGACAGATGAGAATGTCTCCAGACACTGTAAATGTCTTGGAGGGGGGGGTGTATGTGCAAACGTCCCCAGTCAAGAATCATCGTTCTAGTATGTCTCATTTGTCAATAAATCTTTTATTTTTTTTAGAGATTGTATATATTTAAGGTGTGCAACATGCTGATTTGACATACATATACACAGCAAGATGATTACTGCAGTCAAGCTAACAAAAATATCTTATGCTTATATAGTTTCCATTTTTTATTTGTGTGATGATTAAGAAATAGAGTGAGCTCATTGTTAATTCTAATCTCCCAGATATGATTAGAAGACCATAAAGAAGGACTCTTTCATGTCTTTTGTGCTGGACACTTGTGCCTTTACAGATATGACCTGACACAACATTATCACAAAGACACAAATGAGAGATCAAGAGCACCACCAGATTTCACTAGAAAGTAGCCTCCTTATAATGCAGACTTCCTTTGATCTTATTTACTTCCACAGTCCCAGGGCCTAAGAATCACATAGTAGGTGTTGAATATGTATTTCTCAAATGAATCATGGTCAGAAGTTCTGATGGGAGATGGGTGGCAGAGAAATCATCTAATGACTCTTGGGAAGCAAAAATCAGAGCATAAAAGAGCTGACAGCAAATACCACACTGGCAAAGATTGTTTGGCTGAGGGCCATGTGGTAATAATACTCTTCAGAAGTTCTAGAACCCTGAGGATTTCAAAGGAGGAGAGTCTCATCTCAGGGTTGGAACTGCCACAGGTTGGAAGTCATATCAGAAGAACCCAGGGTCTTGATATGCCTTCTTTTGACATGGGGACCACTTACTAGGCCTGGAGAGAAGGAAAAATTAGAATCACCTAAATGGAAATCATATACTTGGCCATCAATTCAAGTCAACAGATATGAACGGGGACTTCCTGTGCTCCTGTGTCTACAGCAGGTTTTGTGAGGAAGTATAAAAATATATCATCGAGCTCCTGCCCTTGGAGCTTTCAGGGAAGTGAGAAAGGTAGGTGTACTAAAAAATTATGTCTCATCTTTGTAAGTGCTATAAGGATTTCAGGTGAGGTAGATAGAAGTTCTAGAAAAACACAAGGTGAAGGTGGCATTGATTTTAATAGAAAACAGTAAAATTTCACAGAGGAGGCAGATTTTGAAAGGCAGAAACAAGGGAGAAGGAACATCACAAGCAAAGAGACAAAGATGGGGTGACACAGGGTGTTGGGACTGGTGACACTTTTGTTATCCTCATCTTTCAAGCCATGTTCTCTCAGTCAACCACTGTAATGGTGTGAAACAAGAGTGCATGCTCACGTATCTGCAGGGACCAAGCTACTAGGGTAAATGAGTGAACTGGGCTGGATATAGTTCTAGGGCATGTGGAGGACTGTGGCAAAGTAGACCGTGTGCTGGTGTGTGAGTACGGTGGGTCTTTAGGAATAGTGGAGGGATGGGGGAACTGGATGAAGGGGTTGAAAAGGTACAAGCTTCCTGTTAGGAGATTAACAGGTGCTGGGGATGTAATGTGCAATGTGATGACCATAGTTAACACGGGTCTATGGTATGCTTGCTTGAGTGAGTATTGCAAAATAGATGATATTATCATATATATACATACACACAAAGAGTTGGATGTTAACTAAACATTTTGTTGTAATCTTTTTTCAATGTATGTCAAGTCATCATGTGGTATACCTTAAACTTACATGATACTCTATGTATATACCTTAAACTTATATGATACTCTATGTCATTTACATCTCAATAAAACTGGGGGGACAAAAAGAGTAATGGCCTGTCCCCTCCAGGTACATTCCATTTGACTCCAGTGGATTGATGCCAAGGAGCACATTTCCTATTGCAGAAGGTATGCCCAAATTGACCATTGATCAGCAGTGCAAAGCCCTTTGGGGCCTATCACCTCTTCCTCCCTCCCCAATAAGTAAACCTAGTTTCCATCACACAGACCCCTCTTACCAATAGACCGGCATTTTTCATGGCCAAGGGAAGCCCCAGGAGCCCTGTGCCAATGTTGCATTTCAATAAATGGATCAAGGTTTGCATCCTCCTGTAGGGAAGAATAGGGAGACAGGAGGGTATGTCAGTGGATGGGAAAGGTGATCCAAAGCTCAGGCTCCTTCCAGTATCTTCAGCACCCTCTACCCTTTGGGAAGAGGGACAAAACCAGATGAAGTGAACTCTGGAACATCTGGTCCAGGGCAGGTGCTAGTCTAGGTGACTCAAAAAATATTTCACACACAATAGGTTCTAAACAAAAGATTAACAATTGCTACCGTTCTGGATAAGCCCCTAGTACCAGTTTATTCATTAATTCATCTAATGGTTTATTTGACCATATACTCACTCAAATAATCTTTATTGAGACCTACTAGATGCTTGATATCTAGATGGAAAATGAAAAAACTAATAATTTTCTTAGTTTGTAATTATTGGTGCCAGTTCACTTATTAATTCACTCATTAGAAAAAAGCATAACCTCTCCTGATATATGGAGTATTTACTGGTTCTAATTCATTCCTTCATCCATTTATGCAACTAATATTCCTGTGAACTGTTCCATGCTTTGCACTGGAAGCAATTTAATAGCAATTGTTACTGCGCATATAGAATGCTAACTATGTGCCTTGTAAGATGTTGGGTACCAGGTTTTAAATGCTCTCCATGCCTGGGCTGGCAGTTTCTGCTCAGGCACCACCGATGCACTGGGAAGGGGGAAGGTGGTGCAGGATCATGAGAAGAGAATCAAGAAGGAACTGAAATGAGAAGCTGAGTGCAAGAGCAATGAACTCAGAGGTAAGGACCCCTGAGGTAAGGAGCCCTGAGTTCTGAGTTCCAGATCTGCCATTAACCTATGAAATTTGGCCCCTACTTAGATGCTTATATCTTCTGTTTCTTCATCTGCCAAAAAAGAAAAATAGAGGGAATAATTATTGCCCTGTCTATCTCCCAGGGAAGTGATAAGAATCACAAGAGGTAATGACATGATGAATCTTGGAATCATGAAGTGCTTCTAAAATGTGAGGCATCACCAATACCACCACCACTATCATCACCACCCTCCTCCTCCTCCTCAGCAACACTCTGCCTTTGGTCTGACCTTATGGTGCTCACCTGCTAGAAGGGCCTCCTGGAAGGAGAAGTAGAGCTGGGTGGGTAGAAAACAGGCAAATAAGGGCTGGTTGAAGAAGGTAGACGTGTTCGTTCCTTCTAGAGTATAATGTGCCTTGAGGAAGCTATTGGTAATACCTTCTTGTGCAGTCTTAGAACTGTCTAGAGGCAGCTTAGCATGCTCACACAGCAAGTCCCTTAGAGACTGAGCTCATGTCTCTAGGGCTTTGTCTCATTGTTTAGGGAGTCAGGGCCATGTCCAATTTTATAGTTCAATACCGACCTGGGAGACGGTTGGGACCCCCCTTGACTGCTTGAATCTTCATTAGTCCAGTCTATTCACCTGAGGATGGGGGGTACCTGCTGTACCTTCACTTCCAAGAGGCCATTTTTATAACCTTTATTTCTTGATAACTGCAATTATTGGGAAAAAATGTCAAAGCAAAAAACAAAGCAAAATACCACTTTTTATCTTTTGTCAATTATTTGATAGCTATTTCTCTAAAAGATATGCTCTTTCTCCCCTCTTCCTGTCCTCTGTCCTTCCATCCCTCACGTTTTTTATTTATTTATTGAGAAAGAGCATGAGCAGGGGAGGGTCAGAGAGAGGGAGACACAGAATCCAAAGACCAGGCTCTGAGCTAGCTGTCAGCACAGAGCCTGATGCGAGACTTGAACCCATGAATCACGAGATCACAACCTGAGCCGAAGCCGGATGCTTAACTGACTGAGCCACCCATGCACCCCAACCTCACTTCTTTTCTACAACAGCATCTCGTCCAAGTTGATCAAATCTCTTGGAAAAAAGTGAGACCAGCCTTTGGAGAAACCATGTGCCCTGGCTAACAGCATTCTAGATCAAGGACTTGGACAGTAAAATACATGTTGGGATTTTTAAAAACATAACTATTTTTCCTTGAAGAATGATACATTGCCCTTGTAAAACAAAATAGTGGATTTCCACTAATTGGAAATAACCACTGTTAGCATGTGGGCTAACATTCCTCTGGACATTTCTGTTTGTTTTTAAATGCACACAAGTTTATACAAGGAGAGCCATTTTATAATACTGTCTCCTAAATTAATTTTATGAATAGTGTGCCTCACACACTTTCGGCTAACATAGGTTTCCTTTATCACTTGTCATGGTTGTATTGTATTCTACTGTATGTATGAATCATATTTTATTTAAATAATCTCCTACTGGTTCCAAATTGTCAACATTAGAATCGGTGCTTCAATAAAATTATCATGTGCACTTGTGTTATTATGTCATTAGGAAAACTTCCTAGAAGTGGTATTTATCAACCAAAGAATATAATTATTTATATTTATCCTTACGAATACCTAAGTACACATTGTATGAAATTCAAAAGGTAAAACAAAAACAAGAACCAAAAAACCTTATTACATAGTGCCTAGAAATCTCTCTGCCTCTCTGTTTCCCCATTTTCTTACTCCTAAGGAGCCACTGAAGCCAGGAGTGTGTGTGTGTGTGTGTGTGTGTGTGTGTGTGTGTGTGTGTTGTGTGTACTTCTAAAGGAAGCATACACCAAATAAGTATTTGCATGTTTTTTAAAAACTTATTTATTTAAATTCAAGTTAGTTAACATACAGCGTAGTATTAGTTCAGGAGCAGTATTTGTATGTTTTATATAAATACCTGTTATGATTTGACATACCTTACACCACTGCTGTCTGGAAAGGTCCCAGCTTAATTCTTCCTAAAAGGACCAGAGGAAGGGCATTTCCTGACATCCTTAGCAACACTGGGTATTGTCACTTACAATCTTATTATGCCCAAGGCTATTATCTGATCTGATTACTAGATGATAGTCTATCTAGCAGTAAAGTTCAAAGAAAAAGTTCCATGTGTCTGAGTTTACAGCAGTGCGAGTAGGGACATGAGGCTAGGAGGGTGTATAGGCGAGCGGGAGGGAGAGAGTAAATAATAGTAGATGTAGAAAGACAGGAAAGCAGAGGAAACTGGAAGGGTGAGCACCGGCCTCTGATAGAAAGTTGATTCCTAGGGGCGCCTGGGTGGCTCAGTTGGTTGAACATCCGGCTTCAACTCAGGTCATGATCTCGTGGTTTGTGGGTTTGAGCCCCACGTTGGGCTCTGTGCTGACAGCTAGCTCAGAGCCTGGAGGCTGCTTCCGATTCTGTGTCTCCCTCTCTCACCCTCCCTTGCTCATGATATTTCTCTCTCTCTGAAAAAAAAAAACATTAAAAAAATATTAAAAAAAAATCGATTCCTAGAATCAAGCTCATGCTGGGGACAGCCCCTCTATCTGGGTTTTCTGCAACAACCGGAAGCACATGTAATACCCAGAGCCGCACGGATCAACCTTCTTAGGTTCTGCTTTCATGTTTCTTCCATGTGTCTCCTGTTCAGTGGGGGTGCAGATGTCAGGAAGAGAGAACTAGACAACTAGGCTGGTGTGGCCCAGGGCTGTGAAGGCAGCCAGGCTCGGCTCCCTCAGATCTGGAGGGGCAGGACAGTCACTTACGATAAGCCATTGGCTTCCTCGGCAGGACGGACGTTCTCTGTAGTGACATTGGTGCTCCTCTCCAAGAGTGACTTGGACCCATCGTCCAAGGAGCTAGAGTCACTGTTGGAGTCCCTTCCAAGCCGTGACATCTTCAACAAGGTGGGGAAGTGGTGGCAGCTCAGGGTGAAGGCCTGTAACAGCCTTGAACCAGCCTCCCGTGAGTTTTTCTTCGGGAAACTGGGGCTGCAGGCTTGAGACGTGCCTGACCCAGACTGAAGCCCAGATGTGTGAATCAGTGGAGCGCTGGTGGCAGGAGAAGCTGATGTTGTCTGTGCCTCACCTGGCTTTGGGGACACTTATGAGAGTCTCTTCTGAGCAGGACCCTCAGTGCCCCCTCACGATTGGTTGGCCACACGCCAGGACTCACCAGAGCTCCCAGTCCCTCCCAGTTCAGCCCTTAATGCTGTAGGGCAAAGTGAACAGTGTGCCTGGGAGGAGGCAGGTACCATTGGACTGCGGGTCCTGGTGCCGGGATGTGGGGCCAGGCTCAGCGCCTGTCTACCTCTGGGAGAGGAAGCCAGAGCTACCTCACAATGGAAGCTGCCCAGCCAATAAGGTGCCACAGAATCCCAGGATGCAGGTGTGGCCCAACCCAGGGTGGGAATGAAGGGTGGCTTTTCAGGCCTCAGTGTTAGCTACTCAGAATTCCTGTACAGGAAGGGTGTGTGGATTGCCACCTCTCTGGAATGGAGTACAAAAGTAAACTGAAAAACATCATTTATTCAATGATATCTATTTATCTATATATTGAATAAATATATCTTTGAGTTTTTAAAAAAATCAATTAAAGCAATTCTTTTTTAAATAAGTTTAAAAAATATTTATTTATTTTGAGAATGAGAGAGTACACCTGTGTAAGAGGGGCAGAAAGAGAGGGAGAAGAGAGAGAATCCTAAGCAGGCTGCACGTTGTCAGCACAGAGCCGACATGAGGCTCGAACTCACAAATTGTGAGATCATGACCTCAGCTGAAATCAGGAATCAGATGCTTAACCAACTGAGCCACCCAGGCACCCTGGGAGGGCTGCAATTCTAGAGTGGTGGTCAGAGAGAGCCTCACTGAGAAAGTGACACATGGACGGGATGAGGGAGCTTGCCTCATATATGTCTTGGGCGAGAAAATTAAAGCAGAGGGAACAGTAAGTCAAAGATCCTGAGGCAGGACAAGGCCTGGATATTTCAGGAATGGTAAGAAAGCCATGTGGCTGGCTCAGGATGCACAAAGGAGAGGGGAGATGAGTAGAGTGGGCATATGTCTGGTTTGCCCAGGACTGTGTTGATGTGTGTTTATTGCCCAGACAAAATTACCAACAGTGCTTCTTTCACTATTAAAGGTGTCCTGGTGTGGATGAGAAATTACATGGTCAGATCAGAGGTGCACTTAACATACGTGGAAGTCATGGAAGAGCGGTGGAATTGGACGGGCAGGAACTTGTAGGTCACAGTAATGCCTTTAATTTTTACTCTGAGATGAGGAATCATGGAGGGTTTGAGAAGAGAAGTGTCGTGACTTGCACTTTAACCAGATCTCTCTGGGCCATTTGTTGGGAGCAGATGGAAGGAGGGCAAGGGCCAAAGTGGGGAGATAATGAGGAGGCCACCGCAATGAGCCCTGTGCTAGTCAACAGTGGTTTAGACCAGGGTGGTAGCTGAAGGGTGGTAAGTGCCTGAAGTCTGAGCACTTTCATTTTTATTTATTTATTTTAAATGTTTGTTCATGTTTGAGAGAGAGCGTGAGTCGGGGAGAGGCAGAGAGAGAGAGGGAGGCCGACTATCCAAAATGGGTACCGCCCTGACAACAGAAAGTCCGATGCAGGGCTCGAATTCATAAGCTGTGAGATCATGACCTGAGCTGAAGTCATTGGATGCTCAACCATCTGAGCCACCCAGGCACCCCAGTCTGTGTGCTTTTAAAGGGCAAAGCCTAAAGGATGTGCTGATGGGTGTGAGCAGGGTATAGAAAGAAGAAGGGGAGGTGTCACGAGGACCTCATGAATTTTTTTAATAGTTTATTGTCAAATTGGTTTCCACATAACACCCAGTGCATCTCCCCACAAGTGACCCCCCACCATGACCATCACCTCCCTCCCCCTCCCCCTTCAGTCCATGGTTCGTCTTCAGTATTCAGTAGTCTCCCTTGATCTGTGTCCCTCACTCTCCCCCGCTCTCTTTCCCCCTTCCTCTGCCCATGGTCCCCTGCCAGGTCTCTCCTAGTAGACCTATGAGTGCAAACATATGGTATCTATCCTTCTCTGCCTGACTTATTTTGCTTAGCATGACACCCTCGAGGTCCATCCACTTTGCTACAAATGGCCATATTTCATTCTTCCTCATTGCCATATAGTACTCCATGGTATGTATATATATATATATGTACCACATCTTCTTGATCCATTCATCAGGTGATGGACATTTAGGCTCTTTCCATGATTTGGCTATTGTTGACAGTGCTGCTATGAACATTTGGATACATGTGCTCCTATGCTTCAGCACTTCTGTATCCTTTGGGTGAATCCCTAGCAGTGCTATTGCTGGGTCATAGGGGAGTTCTATTGATAGATTTTGGGAAGCCTTCACACTGTTTTCCAGAGTGGCTGTACCAGTTTACATTCTCACCAACAGTGTAGGAGGGTGCCTGTTTCTCCACATCCTCACCAGCATCTATATTCTCTTGATTTGTTCATTTTAGCAACTCTGACCGGTGTGAGGTGGTATTCCAGTGTGGTTTTGATTTGTATTTCCCTGATGATGAGTGATGCTGAGCATCATTTCCTGTGCCTTTTGGCCATCTGGATGGAGGACCTCATGAATTTTGACACGAGTGGGAAGGAAGGTGTTGGGTCGCACAAGCCTTGTCTTGAAGATGCACTTGGAGAGCAAACCCAGGCCCACCCTACTTTGACTGCATGTTCATTTGCAATGGTCTAGATAGGCTACGTAGGAAAAACATGGCGGCCATATCAACTTGGTATTGCCACAAAATCAACTCCCAGAGCTTCTCCCTTCCTCTGAATGTCAAATGAGATTTCTCCCTCCTCTGATGCCCTAAAGGCTTATTCTTACGTTGAGAAGAATTCTGCTCCCCTACTGCATTTATTTGCTGCTTAAATACTTCCTAGTATAAGCCTGCCCTGTTAGGCACTGCAAGCTTAGCAACAAACACTTTCAAGGAGTCTGCACTTTGGTGGAAAGTAGGAAGATGACCCTAAACCAGAAAACCAGACAGTGAGAGGTGATAATAAATGTCATGCTCATTTTAAAGCAAACCAAAACAAAACTCAAAAATACAAAGAGAAGACAGACTCACTGCCACCGTCCAGGGAGGACAACTGTGAACATTTGATGTGCTTTGTTCACACACATGTGAGTACTTGAACAATCCCACCACCAACTTAATGCGTAATAAAAAAAATTGTGATACACATAACGTAAAATTTACCATCTTAGCCATTTTTAAGAGTGCAGTTCAGTAATGCTAAATGATCCCCAACCTTGGGCCACCAATCTCCAATCCTCTTTTCTTCTTGCAAAACTGAAACTCTGTATCCATTACACAGCTGCCTGTTCCCCCCCCTCCCCTGTCCCCCACACCCTGCAAGGTTTTTATGAGTCTGACTACTCCAGGTACCTCATAAAACTGACACAATGCATCGTTTGTCTTTTGGTGACTGGCTTGTCTCACTGGACACATTTTTTGTTCTCTTTCACCTTGACCATCACAATCTGAGCCCTCTCTCGGGCCTTACAAAGTGAGGGGTGTTGTGCACAACTGTGTGAGCCCTGAACCCATCTGTCACTGCATGCGTGATCATCTGCAAGTCACGTCCTATCTCTAAGCCTGTTTCCTTACCTGAAAATGGGGACAATGAGAGTATATACCTCATAGGGTGATTGTAAGGATTACGGAGATAATTCCATGCAAAACACAGTAAAGGCTCAGTGAGGGATGGAAGAAAGGATTTTCTATGATTCTTGATTTAAGCGCAAGCTCTGAAACTTAAAGAATCAGTTGGGATGAGGAGCGGGTGGAGAGCCTGCGTGTCTGTGTGTGTGTGTGTGTGTGTGTGTGTAAACCAGTACCAAACAAACAAAAAAACCCTTAATATCTTCACACTCAGACACAATTCTAATACTTGGCATTCTTTAATGTTGCTGACAATGACTAATGAGTCTTCCCAGCTTGCTTTGATTGGTTACATCTATATTACTAAATTTATTTTTTCTTTCCAAAATTGAGCTTTAGACAGATTAGCTGAAGTGATAAGATGAGCCTTCCACCGTAGGGGCTTGTGGCTGGACCACGAGTATGACAGTTTTTAATAACAGAGAGGACAATCTTAAACTTAGCAAGTCTGGTTGGGGGTGATGGTGGAATATGGCGGGAGAGGCGAGCTCAGAGAGAGGAAGAGCGTCTCGCCGCGGCTCTGAGCCAGTCAGTGGGAGGGCTTTGGGCCTGCTGATGAGAGAGGGAGGTGCAGGGCGCAAGTGATGAGCCAGCTCCTTGGCCAGGCCAGCTGTGTCCCCCTGCAGAGGCCAAGGGTGTCCTGCCCCCAAGCAGGGGCTCTGCAGACAGACTATGGGGTGTGGGTGCGGTCTGCTGGCCCTCCTCCCACCTGAGTAACCTTCCTGGAGTCTAGCAGGTAGAAAGTAACACACACAAGGAGCAGACTAGGGTTTGGGAATTGGGGCAGACACTTTCCCCCAGGATCTTCCCTCAGTCATATAGGAGGATCACAATTGAAAAGAAGCAGGAAAGGGCCTTCAAACATTGTCTTAAAACAGAAACTGAAACCAGCCTGGGTCATACCCATAAATTACAGGAGGTCTGATGAGAAACTCTCTCTCGTGACTATACATCTGCCTACAATATCGCCTCAGTTATTTGGGGGCACTCTCCCAGTTTTAGTAATTCTAGGGAGGAAGGAGCAAACGCTGCCTGGAGGGTGGAGCTGGTGTTTCGGGTTGGTTCGCTCGCTCCCGCTGGGGGCCAAGCTCAGATGTGAGAAAAGGCCCAGGACTGTCATCAAAGCAGGTCAGAGTGGAGGCAGTTGTACTTTGTCCTCGAGAGCAGTTAGTGTCCCTCTGCCCTTAAAGGACCCATGATGGTATCGACTTACGTGACTACCTGTATTTCTTACCCTGTGGAGAGTAAACTAGCTTTTTTGAGGGCAGCGATGCTTTCTCATTCATTGGCATATCTCCTTTAGAGTATCAGTTAACTTTTGCTGCGTAAAAACTCCCACATCTATGGCTTAAAACCACATTGATTATTTCTCACAATTCTGTGGATCATCTGGGCAATCCTTATGGTTTGGGTCAGCCTGACTGCAGCTGGGTGTGGTCTAGGAGGCTTCCCTCATGTGTCTGGAAGTTGGCAGGCTGGTTGATCCGAGGGATGGGCTCAACTGGGATGATTCATTTCTGTTCCACATGCCTTCTCGTCCCCCAGTAGGCTGGCTCCGGCTTCTCCACCTGGTGGTCTTCACAGCACAACGAGAAATGAAAGTCCTGATGCACAAGCCGTCACCAAACCTCTGCTTGAATCACATTTACTCATGTCCAACTGACCCAAGTAAGTCACAAGGGCAAGACCAGATTCAAGGAGTAGAGACGTGGATTTCACCGCTTGATGGGAAGAGCTGTAAAGTCACATTGTCAAGAGGGATCTGTGGCCATTTTTGCAATCTACTACACGAACCTTGAGCTATGCTTGATACACAGTAGTTAGAAGGCTTGCTGCAAGAATTAAGAGGTGAATAAGGCCAAATACTGTAATGGCATTGTCCACTCCTCTACCCCCATCATTGCCACATCTACTTCCATGCCTCTTCCCTACTGTTGAGATCTTTGACCTGGGCCAAAACTTTATCCAGTGGTTTAGAAGGTTTAATGCCCTGGGCTTAAATATGATGGCTCCTTTCTGAGAGTTGCAGCTCACATTGGACCTCTTTGCCCTATCCATTTTGACACGGGAGCTGTGCATACCTTGCTGGATTAATGGTTATGTCCCCTCCTCTTTGCTCATTGAGCAGATCTGGGAAAGGGGGAAGGGGGGAAACTCCTGGTCCACAAGACCAGGGTCAGCCTTAGCCAGCTGCATCTCCTTCTGCCAGTGGCTGTCACTTGGTTCCCCCTAGTGGCTTCTTCTTGCATAGCACCACTCAAGGTAACGTGAATTGCCAAAAAGTTGGATGGAATTAAGAGCCTTCCATGGGAGAGCTCTCGACTTAATGAAAAGCTATAGATGGAAAGAAAAGGAATAAACAAAACCACATTTAAAAATTATCATCTAGACCCTGTAGCCAGTGAGTCTTTTCTTGTTTCACCATGACTTGGCTCAAGAAAAAAAAGGTGAAGCAGCAAAATAAAGATAATGCATGTAAAAGATATCCACATTAGTAAAAGTCAGGTGCTGGTGGGTATGGGACAGTGCCATTCTCACTGAATAAAAACGGTGGAATTGGAAAAGGTAAGAGGGCCTCCTGAGAGGATCAGCTCGTCCAGGGCCTGGTAGGTTCCTGCCACAAAGCCCACGAAGCCCAGGATGCTGATCAGGGCGTCCTTGGCGATGATAAGGGGGCTCATGCCCTCCGAGTAGTAGGTGGTGATCTCCAGGAGGGGCGGGATGATGAGGGCCAGGGCGCTGCTGCTCACGGACCCCACCAGGGAGAGGACCAGGTCCAGGCGGGGGATGAGGATGGCCAAGGTGCCTGCAGGAGACAGTATGGGATACATGGATCTTCAGGACTTAGCCAGGTTTTTCAAGTTTGGTTTTAAAATCCTTTTCTTAAAACAAAGGTCAGTTATTTCTCACATTTAGTTATGTCAATTAAACATCAAAAGTCCTGTAATTAGTCACATTCACTAGAGGTTACACATTAAAAATTTGGTGTAACCAAAAAGTTGGTTACATGTCTGACTCCATCTCGGTTCAGGTCATGATCTCACAGTTTGTGGGTTCGAGCCCTTCTCTTTCTCACACACAAAATAAATAAACCTAAAAAATGGTGTGTCTCTAATGATTTTTCCAAAATATATATTCGTATTACTGGGAAGAGAAATATTCCTTCTGCCTACTTGGGTTGGGAGACAGAGGCTGGGGATGAACTGACAATAGATTAACAGGATAAAAGACAGGCTAGGGAGACTTCAGATGAACTGGTTCCTCCTGTAATAGCCAAAGATAGGAGTTCACATGCCTATTTCATAAGGTGAAAGGAGGGAGCAGAGAGAGTATCTACATGGGAACAAGTGGCAGTTATGACTGGTTCCTATCATTTATTTAAGGAATTAGTCTGTGATGATGGTTAATCTTCTTTCTGGTTGGAAACCTTCCAGAGAGGGGATTTACAGACACTGTACCTCTGAAGATCCTCCTAATTCAGCAATGGAAGTTTAGATAAGAGTTTATTTTCCCCTTCTTGTGGCTGCTGTTCAAATTTAGCTTAAAATAATTTTTATGTCACCAAGGCACATCTTGACTCCTACATTATTCAACAATGATTAAGCTCTTACTTGATAAATAATATTAAAGATCAGTGCTGGGAACTGTCCCATCTGTTTAGGACATGAAAGTATAAAAGAGACAGAAATTTAAAAAAAAGAGCTTTTATAGAGCTAACATCTTAATAATTGACACTATTATAAGCACCCCATTCTGGCAAACAATTAGAATGTGAAATTCCTTATAGGCAAAAGGGGTCTTCAGTTGGAACAAGATTGCAGGGGCTCATTCAAAGAATATCTTCTCCAGGTTTTACATCTATGTCAGAGAACATCTAACAGACATTAGAAGCTAAAGATTTTGAAATTATCTATTTTTTAGTAGGCTGTTTTATAGGCCTGGGTTTCTACATTTCTTAGTTGACTTGTTGGCAGATTTTCACGAAGAAAGCCCAAAAGCCTCCCCCCAGGCCTGTTGTGAAGAAGTGTGGTGTATCGGAACCAAAACAGGTGTGGAAGGCAGGTTTCTGGCTTCCCCAGTGTGTGGTCTTGGGTAAGTCCCCAAACTTCTTCTCAGCCTTTTGCCTCCTCTGCAAAGTGGGGATAAATGCAATCTATCTCTTTAGGTATTGTGGCTTACACTGCAGACAGTGTTAAAATTTTAAACAGGTTTATGTCTCGAGATAACAGCGTTAGTTGATGTAAAGCCCTTAGAAAATTTATCATCATCCTTACTTCAATTTATTTCCTCATTTGTTCTGATTGGGGCAATGCATGCAGAAGCTGGAGGCTTCAGGAACTGTTATCTTTGAGGACAAAAGTCCTTGATCTCTAAGATTCCGAATGGTAGTGTCCCTGCTTCCTGGGGTAAAGTGGGGACAAATCACTTCAAAGAAAGACAACCAGTGTCCATTGAATTGCATAGGTTGGTCTAGTACAGCAAGAAGCAAGAATCTCCCTGAGGAGGAGTCTTAGAATCACAATTAAAAGGAACCTTAGAGTGGTGCCTGGCTGGCTCAGTCTCACTTCAAAGTGTCCCACTTCGGCTCAGGTCATGATCTCTCGGTTTGTGAGTTCAAGCCCTGCGTCGGGCTCTGTGCTGACAGCTCAGATCCTGGAGCCTGCTTCGGATTCTGTGTCTCCCTCTCTCTCTGCCCCTCCCCTACTTGTGCTCTGTCTCTTTCTCCCTCTCTCTCTCTCAAAAATAAATAAACATTAAAGGAGACTTAGGGAGAGCTGGGGAACACCACACTCCACACAGGAATTTCTATCATCTCCTTCGCCCCTGCTAAAACACTTGCATAAGTGGGGTGCCCTGGATCATGGGGCGTGGAGCATGAGGAGGACTGCCAGGGGGCGACAGGGGCCAGCTGAAGCCCAGGGGGCAAGTCCAGCTCACTGGTGCCAGTGGGGAACGTGAGCTTAGGCTTCCCAAATCATTTCGTTTCCTCCCTAAAATATTAGAAATCTGGATTTGTGTATGAGATCTCAGACATTTTAAATGTTGACCCAAATTTATACAACACTCAGGCTCAAATAACACGCCTGTGCTGTCAGATTGGACTCACTGGTCACCACGCTCTGCCTTGGAGGTGGAGGGTGCTGGCTCTGGACTCAGATGATGTGGGTTCAAATCCAAGTTCTGGCACTTCCTAACCAATTATTTACTGCTCCTTGCCTCAGTTTTCTCCTTTGTAAAATGAAGTGTATCCTAGTCCTACCTCATTAGAGTTCCTGCAGAGCTGAATAAAATACTATGAAATATAGCCTAAAAAGGGCCTAGTGGCTGGTACACAGTAGGTATTTAATATCAGTTCTTATTATGATGATTATTATTCAACACGCTGTGTTACTCCCTCAGGCTGTACACCTGTGAATCTGACTAATTAGGTACACGTAAGTAAGAGTTAGGTTGTCCCTGAGGCTTACATGAGTTACTACTTGTAAAGTGTGGTCCTTGAAATACAGTTAGTGCTCAAACAATGCTGGTTATCATGACTATCTTTTACCATCCTGCTCATTCCTGATGGCCCTCAGGGAAAGAGCAACATTGTGCTGTGCCTTGTACTCACACGTCAGGCAGACCATGGCGAGGCGGATGGACAAGTCCAGAGGCAGTGCCCAGCGCTTTGACACCTGCGAGGTGGCAAAGGGAATGATGATTTCTGCAGGGACGTAGAACTGCAGGGCATAAGTGCACAGGATACCGACAATGTACAAGAGCTTGACCGACTGGTACAGCCTGCAGGACAAAGTAGAACAAAGCTCCCTGAGGCCACCATGCTCTGACATCTGCGCCCTGGAACATTAACCTCTGACCTTGGGATAGTCTCTTGGGCTGCAGTTTCCTTGTCTGAAGGTTATGGGCAGAGGGCTTCTCAGAGCTAAGAGGGAGTCACAGCAGAGCACGCAGTGAAGACAGAGTCAAGTATCATGAATTCGAATGAAAATGGGTCATCTCCAAATAAAAAGAATCTTGAGCATGGTTAGATGTAACACCACAAGCCACTATCACTTGGTGGTCAAGTTTAGGTTTTAGGAACTACAGGTTCTGGCCAGGTACCCTGTCCAGGGAGATAGAAGTGTTAGTGGCGAAGACCAAAAACCTTGGGTCTAAAATACTCTAGTCCCTTGTGATCTAATGTCAGTCCTTAGCAATTCTCTGGATTCCCCCAAAGCTCTTGGCACCTAACAGGCCCTCAATAAACGCTTCTACTGGGGTGAGAGAATTGCAGAGTCCAGAATCCTGGGAAAAAGACACAGTCTACGAATAGGGTTGTGTGCAGGCTGGGGGGTGAAAGTAACCCTTGCTGGTCTTGGACCTTGAGGCAGGGACAGTGTATGATGGGGGGTGTTGGGTTTTACCAAAGCCTTTTTTGACCTATGGAGATAGGACTTTTTCCTTTAGTCCACTGAGGTGGTAGCTACATCTCACATACTAACATACATGTGTGGTGTGTGTGTGTGTGTGTGTGTGTGTGTGTGTGTGTGTGTGTTGGGAGCCATTCCTTTGATTAACTTCCACATTTCTGAGTTTCTTGTTCTCACTAGTCCTTCTGCCTGAAACACCGCTTTACTCCATTTCCACCTGTCCAAATCCCACTAATGTTTTTGAAATTCCCATCTTTTGAGCAGCATTGCATGCCAGATATTTTTAGATATGCCCAACTTAATCCCCAGGGCAGCTCTGCATTATAGATGAAGGAACGGAGGGTCAGAATGGGTGAGTAAATCATCCATGACCACAGCTAGGAGGTGGCGCAATGGGGACTTGGCCCCTGAGTGGCAGAGTTGTCCTTGTCTGGACAGAGCTGTCTTGTTGGACAAAAAGATTCCCATTCTGAATCATTTCTTTCCTCCAAGCTCCCCAAAGCCTCTTTGCTATGCTGGAGAGCTACTTTTTCTGTTCTATCTGTGTATATACACAATCTATCCCTCCCCCATTCTCACCGGATCATGAGCTGGGGAAGGTAATGAAGTTCAAGATCTTAGCCTACTCAGTCAGTGCCTCCATGCTCCCTTGTGCCTAGATTGGCATTTCCACGTACTTGGCATGCAGGAAATGCTGGATGCATGACATTATCAACTTGAGAGAGGAGCCTCATTTGGGCAAATTAAGCCTCCACGTGACCCTTAAAAAGTGAAGCACCCTGTCATTAATGACATGCCTGGGTGTGGGAGACAGTGTCACACAATGCAATATATGGGTTCATGTGTCTATTTAAGTACTGGCTGAAATCTGGGTCAGCTAACTGGTGCACGCATCGATGCGTTTGAATGTAAAATTTTTGCAGTTGTCTTCCCAAACTCGTTCTTGTTTCACTACTTTTTTCTCATAGCTACTCTGACTTGGAGGATGTGTACCCTTGGCTGTGGCAAGCAAGGCTTAGGAAGTGCCACAGGAAATGAGTGTTGCTGCCCACTGACTCCTTTCTCTGCCTCTTGTTCTCCCTGAGGGCCCCTCCCTTCTCTCCTTAGGTGACCAAGGACTGTCACTTCTCTCTCTTCCTAAATCATGTCCTCCATACTAAAGCTATCAAGGTCTCACTCGACACAGGAGGCTATTGTTGAATGAGGAGCTCCCTGGACAGAGAAACCAAAGCCCAGGGTGCTAATGACAGTTCTGCTTCTCACTCTGGAGGCCCTGTAGACCTCAGTTTCCATCTGTGGAAGAGGGGAGGAAGTAACCCCCACATTTCTACCGGGCCTCAAGTCCCCCCCACCTGAGGGACTGTGAAGTTACCAGCAGTTGGGTAGGTTAAGGGTTATGCTGGCCTTGATGTCATTTCCAAACCGCAGGTAGCCCAGAGTCCCGATGCCAATGTACAGGGCAGTGATGATTGACATTCCCAAAGACAGGATGGCTGGGAAGTGGCGGGCATCCTTCATCTTGTTTTCCAGGGGCAGAACCTACAGAAGCATCACAGAGTAAAAAGAAAGAAGGAGAAAGAGGAACATGAACATCAAGAAGAAAGGCATGATACTTCTGAATATACCTCAAAAGTATTGGAAGCAAGGACTTGAACTGATATTCATAGCAGCATTATTTACAACAGTCAAAATGTAGTAGCAACCCAAGTGTCCACTGATGGATGAATGGATAACAAAGATGGTGCATACATACAGCAGATATCATTCAGCCTTAAAAAAAAAAAAAAAACAGGGGCACCTGGGTGGCTTAGTTGATTAAGCATCCGACTTCAGCTCAGGTCATGATCTCACAGTCCATGAGTTCGAGCCCCGCATTGGGCTCTGTGCTGACAGCTCAGAGCCTGGAGCCTGTTTCAGATTCTGCATCTCCCTCTCTCTCTGCCCCTTCCCCTGCTCATGCTCTGTCTCTCTCTCTCTCAAAATAAAACAAAGACATTAAAAAATTTTTTAAAAAACAACAGGAAATTCTGACACATGCATATTACGGATAAACCTTGAGGTTATTACTCTGAGTAAAATAAGCCAGTCACAAAATGGCACACACTGCATGACTCCAGTTACATGAGGTGCCTGAACTAGTCAAATTCATGGAGTCAGAAAGTAGCATGCTGGGGTCCAGGGACTCATGGGGGTGGGAGGATGAGTGGTTATTGCTCAATGGGTAGAGAGTTTCAGTTTTGCAAGAAGAAAAGACTTCTTGGGATGAATGGTGGTGATGGTTGTCCAATAATGTGAATGTATTTAATGCCACTGAACTTAAACATGGTGTCGATGGTAAATTTTGTGCTGGGTATATTTTACCACAATAAAAGAAAAAGGAAGGAAGGAAGGCCCAGACTTATAGATGAGCCCTGGAACATTCAGAGCTAGAAGGGCCCTCCAGGCTGTTAGATCAAAGAGCTCAGTCCCTGGGGCAGCCTCATCTGGCCAGCAGATCCATTTGTTTGGCCAGCATAGCCTTTTAGACAATCGAAGGTGAATGCCTTTGGACACAATATTCTCTCCCCATTCAGCAGGCCCACCTCTCTCCTCACATTGACATATACCTAGCCTCTTTGCCCACACTGCCCTCTAAAGGCATTTGAATTTTAGACTTCCAATTCTAGTGCATTTGCCACTTTCTGTTCAGAAGGGGAGGCTGAGACTCAGATGACACAGTGAACTGGTGACAAAATTTAGGACTAGAGGCTCTTGGTTCCCGAGCAGGACATTTCCCTACACACCATGTTCTCAGGATCATTTTTCCTCAGGTGTATATCTAAGAGAATCCAAGTTGAGAGAGCCAACCTGGAGCCTGCTGGGCATCCCAAGGTCAATTCTGTCTTTGGAACCAACCTTCTGGCCTCTCATCCCATATACATTCCTCTGTAGGCCTCTCTCAGCGGACAGTCCCCCTCCACCTTCTCTTTCTCCTTGATCAGGCCATGGGCTAAAGCACACTTCACACGCATCATTGGGCTGATCTGTGTCTCAATTTCTGCATCTGAAAACTTATCTATTGGGATCTTTTTGGAGATTTACATGAAGACCGTTATGGCATACAGTAAGGGTTTAGTAAATGTTAACTGTTCTTGTTTTTCATACTGTGAAGACCACATCTCTATGAAGATGGAACTTGTATAATTCTTATTTTGCAGATGAGAAAAACTAGACTCTGAAGATGAAGTAACTTGCTTCGAGTTATAGCTTCAAAGTAACTGAGTGAGGCTGCAGACTGGGGCTGTCTCCCAAAGTTCAAGTATTTGCTTCTACCCAGTATTGACTATACGCCTCCAGCACCGGATACATTTATTACTCTGAGGGTCTTAGCATCTACTCCCTTGTACTGTTAACTCCTTTTTTGTCCTATATGCATCCCAACTCCATGCAAATGGAAAATGCTTGAGGGGAATGCCATGTCAGGGTCATGGTTGTGTCTTTCCACTTTCTTCCAGATGAGGGGCAGGTTCCTAGCTGTGGCAGGTGCTCAGGAAAATGTCTGGGGGATTGTATGGAGAGTGACTAATCCAACCTGTGTTTTCCCACCCCACAATACATTTTTGCTGCATAAATCCTCCAGGCTCATGATGTCTTTGTTACTACAGAGAAGGATTTCTCCTTCTCTTCTCCCACAATCAATCAAGAGATAAATGGCCATTCACATGAAGTGGGAAGGTCCCTGGACTGGGAGTAAGGAGCGCTTGGTTTTAGCCACAGCTGCAGCTGTTCCCAGCTGGTGACCTAACTCAAGCCCCTTTCCTCTTCAAGGCTTAGGCTCCTCTTCTGTAAAGTTGGAGACTGGGCTGGAAGATTTCTAGCGGTAATCTGCACTCTGATACTAATCATCATTAGCACCTAATAGGTGTGTGATACTTATTGAACAATTACTACCATCATTTAGCTGGGGAATTAGAGTTCAGAGAGTAACCCATGGCCAAAATAAGTATCCAGCATAGTCTGCCTGCAAAATCATTTTCTTAATCACTGCACTCTGCTTTTTGCCATGAGTATTCAACATTCTAAATATAAAGTGCTTCCACTCACTTCTATTAAGATGGTGTAAGTACATTCCACCAGAGTTCTCTTACTGATGAAAACTAAAAGCCCTGGGCAGAACACATAAAACAACTACCCATGGACTCTGAAAAGCATATGGTAACAGGTGGATTGATGAAAACCAGTAAAAATGGCCATTATGGTACTGGATTTCCTTATTTTTTTTCTTCCTGTATCTCCCAATTTAGACACAAAAAGGACTTCAAATCCTAGAATCCTACACAGAGGATACAGACAGAAGAAATTCCACAGAAACCCTTTTCCTGGCCAGAGGACCTAGAACAGAGGTCCCTGTGGAACAGAGAGTATGCAGAGGGTCCCTATTTTTTTTTGTTTCCTTTTTTACTCTCAACACCACATGCCCAAGGCAAGTTCCCATCACAAAGCAGCATCTTGGTGGACCAGTGACTATAGTGGTCATGCAGGCACATAAAAATCTGACATAAGCTTTTCTCTCTGAGTAAAGGAACTAAGAGAGTGGGCTTCGGGAGTCTATGGGATGTGGAGGTAAATCAGCACTGGTACATGATTTGCAGGGTCCTTTGCAAAATGAAAATGCAGGGCACCTTGTTCAAAAATCAAGAATTTCAAGATGATGAAAGCAGGGCATTAAACTATGTGTGGGGTTCTTCCAAAGGCAGGGCTCTATGTGATTGCACAGGTGCATGTCCATGAAGCAGGCCCTGGACAGTTGGAGACTGGGCTGGTATTGCCCACACAGCATCCCTATTTATTTATTTATTTATTTATTCATTCATTCATTCATTCATTCATTCAATTATACTTCAGTTTTTTGCTCTCTCTTTTCTCTCAGTGCTTAGCCCCAGTCAGACTCAGTTACAAGAAGTGTGAATAGCACTATAGGGAGGCTAAAACCTTAGCTTTCTAACCAGAGAACCAGAAAAAAAAAAAGCCACTGGAAGCTGATGTGTGTGGAGGATGGGAGAATGCTGGAGAAACTGATCTCCTAAATCCGTGGGTGAAGTCCTGAGCTCAGCCCTAACTTGTGCATGTATGGAAGTGATGTGAAGCATCAAAACATTTTTTCAAGAAATGAGAGAAGACCCGTATAAATGGAAAGACATCCCATGTTCATAGATTAAGGACTTAATATTGTAAAGATGCAAAGGCAGTTCAATGGAGAATGGACAGTCTTTTCAACAGATGATGCTGGAACAATTGGCCATCCTACTAAAAAGAATGAACCCCAGCATATAAACATCTCTATCAAAAATTAACTCAGAATGAATCATAGATCTAAATGTACAATGAAAACTATGAAATATTTAGAAGAAAATATAGGGAAAAATCTGTGAACTTGTGTTAGGCAAAGTGCTTTTAGATAAAACACCAACAGCAGGACCCATAAAACTAAAATTTTGATCTTTTTATCAAATTTTAAACCTTTTGCTCTATGAAAGGCACTCTTAAGAGAATTAAAAGATAAGCTACAGGCAACAGAAAATATTTGCAAATTATATATGCAATAAAGGACTTGCATTTGGAATATATGTAGAATCCTTAAAACTCAACAACTCCATTTTTTTTTTTAAGTCTGCAAAAGATTGGAAGACATCCTCTTTGCCAAAGTGAATATACGGATGACAAATAGGCCCGCAAAATGATGCTGAACATCACTAGTCATAAATGAAATGCAAATGAGAAGAGCCTGGGTGGCTCAGTCAGTTGAGCTTCTGACTCTTGATTTTGGCTCTTGACTCCAGAGTTGTGGGATGGAGCCCTGTGTCATGTCGGGCTCTGTCCACTCTGAGTGTGGAGCTGCTTAAGATTCTCTCTCATCCTCTCTCTCTCCCTACCCACGACCACCCTGCTTCTTTCCCCCACTTGCGTGCTCTCTCTCTAAAAAAATAAAATAAAAATTAAAATGCAAATTAAATCACAAATACTACTATGTACTTATTGGAATAGCAGAAATTTTAAAAAGCTGACAATACAGATAAGAACTAACAAATATGCAGAGCAATTGGAATGTTCCTCCATCCTGGTGGGAATGCAAAATAGTACAGCCATTATGAAAACCTGTCTGGCAGTTTGTTATAAAGCTAAAGAGACATTAATATGGGACTAGCAAACCTGCTCCTAGAGAAATGAAAACTTATGGTCACATAGAACCCGTGCACAAATGCTTACAGCAGCCTTATTCATAATAGTCAAAAACTGGAAACAACCTAATTGTTATTCAACAGGTGAACTGATAAACAAATCCTGGTATTGCCCACACAGCAGATCCTCAGCCATTGAAAGCAAGGAGCTATTGATGCATGCAACAACACTGATGATCTTTTATATATATATATATAATTTGAGAGAGAGAGAGAGCATATGTGCATGTGTGCATAAGCAGGGGAGGAGCAGAGAGGGAGAGAAGGAGAATAAGAGGATCCCAAGCTCCGATGTGGGGCTCGAACTCACAAACAGTGAGATCATGACCTTAGTCAAAATGAAGAGTTGGACGCTTACCTGACTGAGCCACCCAGGCATCCCACAACATAGCTAGTCTTACACGCAGTATCAAAAGGTTACATACTGCATGACCCCATGTATATGACCTTCTGGAAATGATAAAACAGTAGAGACAGAGACAGAGAACAGAAAGAAGGTGGTTGCCAGGGGCTAGTGGGGGGTGAGAGCTGACTACAATGTGAGCAACACAGGTGTGTGTGTGTGTGTGTGTGTGTGTGTGTGTGTGTGTGTGGTGGTGGAGGAGTTGTTCTATGTCCTGATTATGGTATATCTATGACTCTATGCGTTTCCCGAACTTAGAAAAATGTACACTCTCCACCCCTCAATTGAATTGCACCTTATGTAAATTAAAAGTAAACAAAAATTATATACACAGCACTTCCCTTCTTGAGTGTGAAAGCACAAACTATATAATAATCCATTGTAAATATGTAGTACTTTCCAGCTTAAGACTCCTTTTGTCTGTTTCATTAGATCTTGTAAATTATATACCTCCCTTTGTCTTGATTTTAAAAGATTAGGAAACACATGTTGGTATGAAGATAAATGTTTAATAGAGGTATTGTGACAAGAGGTTATTTTCTCCAGTGTGCACACAGAAACCCAGAAACCCAGAGTTCCCGGCTCCTGTTCAGAAGGCCACCCACAACCCCGGGGAAAGTCTACCCCAATTTCAACCTTACCACGCCAATGCTTTCAAAGGAAAAAATGGCTGTTCCGAAGAAGAGAGGATAGGTCTTCCAACTTGCTATCAGTGGCAACTGGCTGGGGTCTGGAATTTCCTACGGGAGAGAGAAATGTAGTAAGACCTTTACTCTTAAAACATGTCTGGGCTCATTTAAGAGGGAGAAATATTCTGACAGTAGATCTAAATTAAAAAAAAAAAAAAGAACGTCAAGAAATTCAGAAAGCTTCAAAAGAATGCAGGCACCAAAGTTGATTTGAATACCACACAATGCCAAAGAGCTGGAGGAAAGAGACATTGAGGTATTGTCAAAGTACTGAAGGGTCAGGACATTATGTAATGACAATGGTTTACCAGAATCCTCCAAAAGAAAACCTTACACCACAGGTTGTTACCTGCCTAAAGTGCCCTTGGACACTTGGTATGTACCAGAGTTTACGGGGGACAGAAAGTGCTGTGTCTATAGTTACAGTGATATTCTAGGGAGTCCAAAGTAGTTAGATAGATATGAAAGTCCCCTTTTCTTCTTCAATGAGCTATAAATTGAAGGGAAGAAAAGTACTGGAATGAATATTTTATGTGCCTTGTGACTTGGAGTGTGACAATAATTACAGAGCTATATCTCTAACTGCGCAATGTCAGGAAGGATCCTAAAATGAGCCAAAGGTAGCTATCTCATTAGGAAATTCACTTTTGTAGGGTTTATCAATATTGTCTTAAGGAATGTAAGACCTATTTGTAGTTATCCTAAAATATTCAACTAATTTGTTATTTTTATTAAATTCCATGGACAAAATAATTTTTTTTCTTGTGACTTCTCAAAAAGGAAAACATCTGACAGGTATGAGGTATGCCAAGGGTTTAAGTTTTTATACAGTCTTGTCCATCAAATAAAATGAGAAAGGGTAGAAAGGTAGAAATTGAGGGAAAATCAATATCCATAATTCAAACTCAAAGGCATCATAATATGCATTGTGATAGATTTGCTTGTGGTCTTCTGAGATTATTTATGTCTCTGTGACTAAATAATTAGTTTTTATTTTCTCTCAAGTCCCCTATGGATAATTTTGGATTCCTAGCATTGTAGTCTAGAGGATGTCAGACCATGGGTAATTTGGTAAGTTTCAGATTTAGTAGGAGATACTACTTTCATTTGACTTTTGCTGCTATCTAACCATTATAGGAATGGTCTATAGTTCACCAACCAAGATATTTTCCTCACAAAGGATAATTTTTTTCAATGCCAAGAATTTGACAGGTATTGGAGAAGCAATATAAAAGAGGAGATATCCAGAAGAAGGGAATTGTACAGAGGCACCTTTGTGGGAAAAAATGGTACAATGGTACTAGGCTGAAGAGTGAGGTACACGCCTCCCCTCAGGACTGGCTCTAGGTAGGTATCAGTCTATTGTTGAGAAAAGTCTCTGCCCACTGGAGGAGTCAGGTGTGTGGTACGCACTAACCTGGGCAATATACTGGGTGATGATGATCAAACTGACCAGCATGCTGATGTTGGCCAACATGGAGAAGATGGTCAAGACCCTGAGGTTCCGGACGAGGACCAGCAGCACCAGGAAGGGCAGGAAGGCGAGCATGTAGAGTCGAGAGTCCATGGTGGGCGTCAGAATCATGGTCTCATTGTAATGGCAGCTGTTGGTGGTCCCATTAACTGCTTCCACTACCTGAGGAAGGAATGGGTAAAACAAGGGGGATGATTCCATATATCCGTGGGCCACACGATGAGCTTAGTGCGTGGCCCATAATCACACTCCCTCACAAGGAGCTGGAATGTCTCACATGCCAGGACCTCACAATGAATTAGGGTGTTTCTTTTGCTTATAACCAAGAAACCCATCACTTACTGTATCTTAACTGGACCAAGACTGACATTTTGAGTGAGAGAATTATTCTTTATGAGGACTGGACCATTCACTGCAGGGACCCTACCCAGTAAAAGCTATTTGCATCCCCCAATCATTGTGATGCACAAGAAGCACCTCTTTGCACACAGTAAAAACATCCCCTGGTAAAGTCAGGGGGAAGGGGGGAGACGGGTGGGGGATGATACTACCCTCATTTAGAATCAGCCTGAATTAATTGATACAGTCTTACTGTGCAAGCAATACAATTAGAAACTAGAGTTAGGCAAGAAGAAAATGTAAAAGCAACGATAATCTCAGTACCCATTGGTAGCCATGGTAATGCCCTAGAATATATTCATCTATGCATATTCTTGTCTTAAAAACATTTTTTTAAATGTTTACTATTTGTTTTTTGAGAGAAAGACAAAGCACAGATGAGGGAGGGAGAGAGAGGGAGAGAGGGAAACACAGAATCTGAAGCAGCTCCAGATTCTGAGCTGCCAGCACAGAGCCTGACACAGGGCTCGGACCTACAAGCCCTAAGATCATGACCTGAGCTGAGGTCGGACACGTAACCGACTGAGCCACCCAGGTGCTCCTCATCACAATTACATGTATTATATGCATCCTTTTTATTTTACAAGCCTGCAGTCATAGCATATGCTCTTATTTTGAAATCTCCTTTTCATTTAACATACCGTAGTTACTTGAATGAATGATTAAATCTTTTTTTTTTTTTCTGATTCCTCACTATAATAAGAAAGCAATAAAGCATGGGGTTCAAGAACTTGAGCTCTGATGTCAAAAGGCCTGGATTTTTTCCTGTGCTTCTGTGATCTTACATACATTATAGAGTTTTCTCATCTGCAAAATGGCTGATAAGGCTATGGAGAGAACTGAATGAGGAAAAGCATATACAATGCTCCCTGTTCCTGACATAGAATAGAGACCAACTCTGAATGCTTGCTGTTTTGTTCCTTCTAATTTCTTTACATTTCTACATTTCTTAGTCATTGACTAAGGGTGGCCTTTGGTATTACCCATATTATTTTGCTTAAATCGCTTCAGGATAACTTCTGGGTTAGAGCAAAACAACTTCCTAGAGACAGTGATGTTAAACCGGAGGTTAAGAAGGTAAAGGCGGAGCACCTGGGTGGCTCCTTTTCCATGTTCTTTTCCCTTCCACCTTCTCTTGAAGACTCTACCTGTTTTAAATTATCAGCCAGGAACACAATGTACACACAGCAGAAGCCCAGCTGGGTGACTATAAGGAAGAAGCTCACGATATGCCTGGAAGAGAAGGGAGAGAGAGAAAACTTGTTATAAAAGAAGAGTTGGTTTGTCATTTCTATGTCTGTCCCCAGCGCTTGGTGACCCTGTACCAGCATCCTCTGTTCTGCTACCTCAGTCAACAATGGGTCAGTAAGAAGTGAGGTAACAATCGTTGTTTTAAAAAAATGGTTCTCGGGGCACCTGAGTGACTCAGTCAGTTAAGCGTCTGACTTCCGCTCAGGTCATGATGTCACAGTTTGTGGGTTCGAGTCCTGTGTCGAGCTCTGTGCTGACAGCTCAGAGCCTGGAGCCTGTCTTCGAATTCTGTGTCTCCCTCTCTCTCTGACCCTCCCCTGCTCCTGCTCTCTTTGTTTCTCAAAAATAAATTAAAAAAATAAAAGAATAAAAAAATGGTTCTCAACCACCCTCACAGTCTCAGCTCATCATGTGGTGAGAGATTCTTCATGGTTAGGAACCTCCCCTCCATCCCTGCCTCTGTGGCATTCCTCATAATTGATACTAAATTGATGTAGGGCAGTAGGGACTACATTTTTAATTAGCTATCATTAACATTAAAATTTTTTTCTACCATGTGCCAGACACTTCATTAGGCTCTGAGGAAACACAAATAACACATGGCGCCCTCCCCTAGGGGTTCATAGAGTAGGGGCTGAGATGGACAAAAAGGAATATGGCACTAAGGGCCATGGTGAGGACATCCTTCTAATTTCTGTATAAGTCTAATTACATGAAATAGAAGTTGGGGTTCTGATTTTTTACTTTGCTTATCCATTTGGAGTGTCATTGTAATTACTGTATTGTAAATGATGGAAAATAATTGCATATGTTAAAAAAATAGTGTTATATTCTAAAAAAAATAAAAAATAAAGTAAAAAAAAATAAATAAATAAAAGAAAAACCAATACCTGGGTGGGAGTCCCTTGGGGAGGGGAAAAAAAAGAGAACTATTTTTAAAAAGATGATGAGGAGGAGATGGAGAGGAAGAAGTGAGGAAAGCATTTCAGCAGAGGAATTAGGCAGATTTCTCTGGCTATGTGGAATCCATTAGAAGGGGCAGAACTCAGAATGGGAAGACTGGATAGAAAATTATTACAATAACAGAAATGTCCAATAGCCTGGACAAAGACAAGGTCATTAAAGCATTTTAAGAGGTACTAGGGAGCTAGAACTTAAAGAAGCTGTTGACCACCTACATCTGGGGGCAAGGGGAAAGGAAATGATCCAAGATGACTGACAGGCTTTGGCTCAGACAACAAAATGAACTGGAAGGAAGGAACAGGTTTTAGGAGAAGGGGAAGAATTGACACATTCAGTGTCAATCAACACATTGTTGAGCCTGAGATTCCTATAGGAGATATTCAGAAGACAACTTTATTTAAGGGTCTGGAACAACTGATTTGTCAGTAATGGATAAAGCCTTGAGAAGGCAGGTCAATGTTGGGAAGTGTGCAGAGGGAGAGGAAGAGAAGGCAGAGTTCTCCTAGAGAACACCAACATTTAAAGGGGAAACAGAGACAAAGGAGTCTGCAATGAAAGCAAAGGACTGGCCCGAGAGGTATGTGGGAAACTAGGAGACGGGAGAGGGTTTAATAGAAGCCAAGGGAAGAGAAAATGTTTGAAGAAGAGAATAGCTGATTGTACCCACACTGTTGAGAGCCTCTCTAGGGCAAAGAAGGTGCAATAAGGAGGTCTTTTAAGACTCTGGTGGAAATAATTTCAACAGAAGTGACAGAAAATCAAGGTGACCCATGGAAGTGGTGTGAGTCAGATGTACGAAAGCAAAGCCAGAGGGTGTGCTGTTCTTTCACGGAGCTAAGTGTGAGCTCCAGTCTTGACGGGGCCCATTCCGTTCATTACTGTAGACCCATTGCCTAGAACACGTCCTGACACATTGCAGGTATTGAGTAGATATCTGTTGAATAAGCTGCTGCTGACTGTAAGTGAGTTAGGATGGTAGCTAGAAGACAGTGTGAGGTCCAGGAAACTTTTCAAGTTTATTATTTTTAAGAAGGAAATACACAAATGCATTTAAATGTTGAGAGGAAGAGCCCACAGATCAAAGAAGTTCCAATTATAGGAGAGGGATGATTAGTGGAACAAGAGCCCTAGGAAGAGCAGGGAACATTGCTTTAATTTAAGTTGAGTTTTAACTAGGCTGCCCAGCCAATGGGGGGCTTGAACTCATGGCCCTGAGGTTAAGAGTTGCATGCTCTACTGACTGAGCCAGCCAGTTAAATGCTGCTTAATATATCCAATGATGAGTACAAGGATTTGAGGGGTAAGTGATAGGCAAAGCCTCCTCTTGGCTTACACACTGGGAAAGTTCTGGTTATTGTCCCAAAGCCTTCCCTAGTCTGCCCAGGGGCTGAATTTATTGATTCAGTATGTGAATGGGCTTTGCGCCAAAAAAGGCACCAGACCCATGATGCTCTGTGGACTACATTACATGAGAGGGCACAGCGCAGGGTCTATCATGGTTTAGGGTGTCATAGTTCAAGAGAGACTTTGGCCTTACAGGGTGCTCAGAAAAGAGCTTGAGTGGGGACAGGCCTGAAAACAAAAACAAAAGAGTAGATTTAGTCCCAAGTACCACAGAATGGAAGGGGCTGACTTGTTCAGTGTCATCCCTGAAAGCAAAAGACAGGAGTTGCTGGTGGAGGACTTCAGCACAGCAAAAGGTCCTTAACATCTTTTCTCTTTTCTTCTCACTATAAACTCCCTGAGGGACCCCTTCTGACCCCTAGCTTCATGACTGATGACTTAAGTTCTGTATCTCTCACATGAAGTTATGTTCATATCCATACATATCACTATCCACCTGCCATCTCCACTTGAACTTCAAACCCAACTTGTCCAAAACAGAAGTCATTAGAAATCTGAGTCAACCTTGACTTTCGTTTTCTCACAGTCCAAGGTACAAAGCATAACCAGATTCACTTTTCTCCATCCCCACTGCCACCAGCTTGGTCCCAGCTGTCGCTACTATCTGCCCACACATTGTCAACAGCCTTCTGATGGGTCTCACTAAATCTATGGTTGATCACTTACAATGTATTCTCCTAAAAGAAGCCAGAGACATTTTTTAAAAAGATTTTTAAAATGTTTTTTATTTATGGGATGCCTGGGTAGCTCAGTTGGTTAAGCATCTGATTTCAGCTCAGGTCATGATCTCAAAGTTCAGGAGTTTGATCCCTGCATCATGCTCTGTGCTGACAACTCAGAGACTGGAGCCTGCTTCAGATTCTATTTCCCTCTCTCTCTTATGCTCTGTTTCTCTCTCTCTCAAGAATAAATAAACATTAAAAAATTTTTAAATGTTTTTTATTTATTTTGAGAGAGTGAGAGAGTGTGAGTGGGAGAGAGACAGAGAGAGAGAGAGAGACAGAGAGAGAATCTCAAGCAGGCTCTGTGCTGTCAGGGCAGAGCTCCATGTGGGGCTGGCTTGATCCCACAAACTGTGAGATCATGACCTGAGTTGAAATCAAGAGTCAGACACTTAACCAACTGAGCCACCCAGGCATCCCAAAGCCAGAGAGATCTTTAAACAATGCAAATATGATCACTTGCCTGATTAAAACAACCAGTGGCTTCCTGCTTGTTTTGAAGAAATGAACAAAACCTTTAGGAGGGTCTAAAATGTACAGTTTTCATGGGCCCTTGGATCATTCCTCAGCTTCATTTCCTTGACTCTCTGCCCTCAAGCTGCCTAAGTCTTTCTGTGCCTTGAAACTGTCATGCGCACCTTCTTGCTTCAGACCTTCACGGTCTGCTCTTCCTTCTTCCTGGAAGACCGTCCAGGCTCCTTGCCCACCTCCCCTACGTAGTTCCTCATACTCAAGAATTCTTCCCTTCTGGGCTCATCTCAACTGTTCCACCCTTGGAAGCCTGCATGAGCTCATGCACGTCTCCTTACCTGCTCACTACCAACTGGTATTTTTTTAACATTTTTTTTAAAGTTTACATATTTATTTTGAGAGAGAGAGCACGTGAGTGGGAGAGGGGCAGAGAGAGAATCACAAGCAGGCTCCACACTGACAGCACAGAGTCCTTGATGTGGGGCTCACACTCACAAACTGTGAGATTGTGACCTGAGCCAAAATCAAGAGTCGGATGCTTAACCAACTGAGCCACCCAGGTGTCCCAACAACTGAAATACTAGTTATTCTTTCCTTCCTCATACTTATCGATGTCTCCTAAACTGTGTAATGTCTTGTCTTTCCCACTGGATTATGGGTCCTTTGAGAGCAAAGCCTGCTTCCTTGCTTTCCACAGTATTTCCAGGGCTTAGTACATGGTATAGTTGGACAAATGTAGCTTTATGAATAAGCGAATAATATTAAAACTGCATAGCAAAGGAATGAGCACTCTGTCACTAAAGGTATACAAGGAGGGAGACTGGATCAAGAAGGTTGCCAGTAAACCCTGTCCATGTGGAAAGTCCAGTATTCTGTGTCACACGAGCCAGCTTTCCAGGGAAGAAGACATCCCTGACAGCCACACATTTCCTCCTCCCTTACCATACCTTACCCCACTTCAGGTAAAGCCAGGCAAGCTACCTTCCCCAGTGGGCGTGGTCCCGGAGCCAGGCGCTGGGGCTGGCTTCCAGTCCGTGCAGCACTGTGTCGCCATAGTCCATGAAGGGCTTGTTAAGCCTGTGGAAGAAAGTGCATACACCATTACCAGGAGGCAGTTTAACCGAAGATCACGTACTGAAAAGTCAGGAGACACACAGCAAGGCAGGACTCAGCTAGAGTAGAAAGAACACTGGTGCAGAGACCCAAATTCTAATTCAGATTTAAATGCCTGGTGGTATTTCTTGGGCGCTTGTGTTCCCTCCACTATCAAGTGGGGTGGTTACTACAGAGGTACTACAGAGGTACTACAGAGGTTACTACAGAGGTAATAATGCATACCTCACACGGGTACAGTAGTTTTCAAATCCATGATCCCAGGGGATTCTCATCACAATCCCTGAGGCAGGATTAGGCATGGATTGTTTACGCCTGATTTCCAGAGGAGCCAAGGAGATAAACTCAGTGGCCTGACTGATATCACCTAATGAGTCCTGTGGCAGAGCTCCGCCTTAGATCCCTGTCCCAAATGCTTTCCTCTTTTTCTTGGCCTTGTTGGAGGAAATTCAGAACTCCGGTCATAGGCAGGATGTTTCTGGGATGTCCCTGAGACCTGAATGCCACGGAGTCACCGCAAGGATGCTGTTTGCCTTACCTGTGGCAGAAGCGCTGGGCGCACTTGACCAGGATGTGCATACAATGGCAGGAGACGAAGCCCATTGCCAGCAAACTGAGCGGGCCCATCTGGAGGAGGGTGGAGCCAAGGGAAATGGGAAAAGAGAAGACAGTGGTTGGGTGAAGAGCACCGCAAGGAGAGATTTGGTAGCACAGATGCCATTCGGCACTCAAGGACCTTTCTAACAAACTGGTTTGCAAGCCCTGGCTTGCAAAAGCAGTGATGGCTATTCTTTCGAATATAATCTCAAGTAGTACTGAGTAAAGTATATAAAGCAATTCTGGTGGGTGTTGTGGTGGGAGTAGGGGGCTCCTTCTGAGACCCCTACTGAGAGCTGGGGCTCCATCGGGCACAACTGGAAAATAAGTCATAGTCCAACCTCTGCATTCGACATGGGAGAAAACTGAGTCCCAGAGGAGGGCCACTCAATGTCTGTGGCAGAGCCAGAACTCAAACCCTGGCTAGTTGTCTAGACTCTAAGTCTGGACCAAGCTGCTTCCCAGAATGACTGCTCAGCTGCAAGCTATTAAAAACCCTTAGAGCCTGTCCTTCCACTTCCCTTCTACAACCCAGGCACACTGGTCCCACCTGCAGCAGCCCCTCTTACCAGGATGCCTGCATTCCTCACGGCCAGGGGTAGTCCCAGGATCCCTGTGCCCATGTTGCCTTTCACCAGGTGAATCAAGGTCTGGAATGCTCTAAAGGAGAGGAAAGAGACAAGAGGCTGAATGTGTTTGAAGGCGAGGAAGTCCAACAGGCTTCCCCCAGAGCAAGCCAACACTCAAGTTCAGCTGGGCGGGTGGGCTCCCGGCCATCTCTCTGTCTCCATGGCCTTGATTGACACCTCTGGGTCTCCTGTAGGGTAACCAACCATCTCAGTTTGCCAAAACTGTGTTCGGGTGTTAGCAGCTAACACTCAATGTACGCTATTCTAATATTTATAATAGACACTATGCTAAATACTTTACCCCTATTACGTCATTTAATTCTCTTGTCAAGATTAGGAAGTAGGTTACTGCCTTTATTTTGTGGATGAGGAAACTGAGGCACAGAGATCTTTTTCTTTTTTTCTTTTTTTTTTAGTTATATGTCCAAAGATATACTAGGGAGTCAGGATTTGAACCCAGAACTGCCTCAGAGTCCTTGTTCTTTACCTCACTTTTACTGGACTGCCTCCTAGAAATAGACCCAGACAGATGCATAAAGGGATAATCCTATTTCAAAACCGAGGGAACTGAAGCTCAGAAAGGGGATGATCCAAGGTCAGAGAACTTGTAGCTGAAACAGGACTGAACTCAGAGAAAAGGGAAAAGGCCTGGCAGTAATGAGAAATCATGGCGACTCCTAAATAAATAGGTCAGATGACTAGGGTGCCCAGATGGGGTCTGTTGAGACAGGGTCATTTGGGGACTGGGCTCCAGAGGAATTTCTTTTGCCCCTCAGGCCAGGACATCAAGCTAGGGAGTGGCCTGTCTCCTCCCACCCCCAACAACAACAAAAACACCCGGAAAACTCAGACCCCTTCTTTAAGAGAGATGGGAAGGTTGTCTGAAGGACACTATCAGGGCTAAGTTCCAGGGAAATGAATTACAAAACAATCTACTGCAATACCTCTTTGTACGTGGAGCAGGTTCAACCAAGGTGGGTGTTGGGTTTACCTCCACAACTTTAGAAACATGGGAAATTCCCTACGGGAGCTTTCCAGCAAAGACCCTGACTGTGAAGGGCGGCAGACGTATTCTGGAAGGAGCCTGGTCTCTGAGGTTGGACAAACCTGGCATTAAATCCCAAGGCCACTACTTAACTAGCTATGTCATCTTGGGCAAGCTGTCTACTTTGCTAAGCTCTGCAAATGTTAGAATGTCAGGAGGAATTATATTTATGAAGGATTGCCCCAACCACCCTCATCTTTATGTTAATCCTTTGAACCGTAGCTTTCCGAGGATCTGCCACTGTTAAGGGTTAAAGAGAACAATTGAGGGAGAAAGAGGGTGGAGAGTTGGGTGCTTTTTCTCTCCCTGTGGGTGTCAACATCGCTGACTGAGCACTAGCCCCTACGGCTCTCCAATAATGGGCTTGTTTTGCAGCAAGAAAGGGTCAGTAGGTCACTTTAGAAATTTCTAGCCAAGAAGTCAGAATTTAACTTTGGGCTACTCAGCCAACTTAAAAACTTAGTGAGGTGAGCTGGGCAAAGCACTGTGCTGGGAGGCAGGAGATCCATGTTCCATAGCCCTACCTCTTTTGTTGACCTTGGCCCTTACTGGGATTCACAGTATCCAGCTTTTAAAGGTGCTGTGCTTGAGGACTTTATGCATGAATCACCTTTGCAGCCCTCCTGGGAGGAGTGAAATGTCATTTCACAGAAGAGAAACTGGGGCACGGAGAAAGTTCTGTCACTTGCTCAGGCTGGTTAACAGCTAAGTGGGCATGTGAACTGCCGTGAGCTGACCTGAGTCCCATGCTTGCCTGACTTGTTTCTCTTTCGCTCCAAGCCACAGAGGGCCCCTCCAGTTCTCTCACGCTTTTATTTCTTTGATTCTTGAGTAGTTGAAATTGCCACCAAACCACTTGTCCGGTTAGGACGCAAGCGCTAGTTGGTTCCCCTGAAGGCCTCTGATTGAGAAATATCCCTACTCAGCAGAAGATGGCCCCAGGGCCTGGAGAGTTCCCCCTCAGTGTCAGGAATTCACAGCCCCTAGGATTAGCCCCAGGGCAGCTGAGCCCTGTCTGGTGGAGTCATTGTGTCCACAGGGTCCTGCGCCCAGGCAATGGAAAGGAGCTTTGCCTGGCCTCCTTGCTGCATACCCCGTCCCTTCAGATGTAATCCCCACAGGCAGCCTCTCTAAATTCGCACTGCCACCAACTTAACCCTATTTTTACATATGGGGTAAACAGAGGCGTAGGGAAGGGAAGGTGCAGAATCACAAGGTGAATGCAGGTGCTCTTGCTAGTACATCAGCGGGGTCAACACGTTCTCTTAAAGCGGTGGCACTCCACCATGCCACCTTACCCACATCTCCTAAGTGAACCAGCCACTCTGCTAGTGCGGTGGACGCAGAGGTTGCTGTGGCCTGGAGCTTGGCTTCCTCACCTAAACTCCTTCTGCAGACCCTTCCTTGTCGTGGTCTATAACCTTCTTCCACTCCCAAATGCACCCCATGAGGGTGGAAGAAAGTCTTCCTCCTACTGTGTTTTCGATGTCCTCACCATTGAAGTAGAGGCCAAAGTAAAGGGAGGGTATCTTCAGGATGGGGGTGGGTGGTGGGTAATGCCTGGCTGTCGGTGAGGCCGCTGTGATCCTGAGCTCAGATCTCCCCTTCTCCTCTGAGAAGTTGGGGATTCTTCCCCCACCTTCCCAATGATCGGGATTGACCAGGAACAAAACTGACTTAGGGCCAGCATGCCCTCCTGCCAAACAGCCCAGTGTGTGGCCGGGCGTAACCAGGCCTTAACATCCCCATCTGCACCTGTGGAGAGTGGGACCATGGGTCTCCGCTCCTGCCCCTGTAAGCTCTCATCTTGGCTCACTCTCTGACTGCACCATTTGTGACCTTGGTTTACCCATCTGCACAATGGGCTGGGGGTCAGACGCAGCCACTCGAGGGTTTTTGCCAGTGCAAGTGTACAGGCTGGAAGGCAGATATGGGGGTGGCAGACAAGAACACTCACGTTATGCCTTTGGTTTTCTCTAAGCCTGGCGACTCGGAAGGGCGTCCATCGCAGAAACTGGAGTCCTCGCTCTGCAGATTCTTGGCACTTTGGGATGGGTACCTGAGGTCCAGTTTGAGGTCAGCAGCTCCCTGGGGGTCCCGGGTACTCTTTGTCACGGGCATGGCTGCTTCCGAGAGAGGTCTCCGGGTGATGAGGAGGTCTGCTCTGGAAGGAGGCAAGTAGGAAGGTGTCCGTAGGTGCTAACCCAGGCTCAGCAGCTTGCTCTCGCTCTCGTGCCTCAGCGGGCTCTGGCCGAGCTGGAATGAGGACCCGCCCACCTCCCCCGAGTGCACTCCTCCTGCCCAAAGGAGCCCAGTGCAATAGAGGCTGGAGCAGGAGAGGCAGGAAGGGACTTGGGAGGGGAGTCATCCACCTCACCCAACAGCCATGACTACAATACCCATTATTGTAAGAACTCACATTTATGGAGCCCTTCACTTAAAGACAGACATTCCCCTGAGTGCTTTACCTATATTTCTCATTTAATCCTATGAATTAAATAACAAGGAAATCAGATTCTGAACTAAAGGGACCTGCCTGAAATCGCATAGCTAGAAAGTGACAGAGTAGGGACCAGAGCCCAGCTCGGCAGGCTTTTTTTTTTTTTAAATATTTTTATTTATTTTTGAGAGAGAGAGAGAGAGAGAGAGAGAGAAAGAGAGAGACATGGAGTGCAAATGATGGAGGGGCAGAGGGACAGGGAGACATAGAATCTAAAGCCGGCTCCAGCTGAGCTGTCAGTTGTCAGAGTCCCACCCGCGGCTCGAACTCATGAACTGCAACCTTATGACCCGAGCCAAAGTCTGTTGCTTAACCAGCTGATCCACCCGGCAGGCTTTTTAACTAGTACCCTATTTCTGTCTCCAGGAGAATACCTATACACCCCCTCTCCTTATTCATCCCGGGTCGGGGGCTCTGCTTCCCGCTGGCTGACATCTGCAAGAAGGCATCCTTCTGGGTGCTGCCCTTCCTTGGGAAAAGTTTGGAGAAGCACTCACCCACCTCCAGCTGCTTTTTAGCTTTCGTGAGGCTCCAGGGAGAGGAGCCGTGAGGGCTCTTTTGGAAAAGGCAGAGAGTGTACAAACCCCCACCCAGCCACATTACACTGGGCAGGACACTGGCGCCTGGAGAGCACATGACTTGCCTAAGGTCAAACATGACATTCAGGATTGAACTCTGTCGCTAAAGAAGGCCTTGAGGGGGTTTCTCTAGTGTTTCACGCTCTGTCATTATCTCTGCTTCAGTGACAGATGAAGGGGCCAAGATTTCCTCCTTCCTTCAAAATTATAGCGTTTTACTCAAGACATACCCTGTACTACCATCTCATGGCCAAGGGCTTTGCTCCAGTGACCTCTCAGCTAACTGGTAGCATCCGAAACGAATTTGTCCAGGCCCTCCCTTCCATGGGACCCCTTCCAAGGTCCTGTGGGCAATTCTGAATTTGTAATTTGGTATTCTTATTTTTAAAGAGGCCCTTCCCACCCTTTACCATACTCCCCACCCACCAAGTAGCAGAAGCATCAGGCTCCACAAAGCCTGGCTGCTTTTCTGGGGAGCATTGCCATTTTGTTTTTACAGATGTGGAAACAGAGGCTTGGTGAGGTAAAGAATAGCTTGCCTGAGGTCACAGCCAATCCTCCGCAGAGTCCCAGATTGACCCTAGCCAGGTCTTTCTGTCTCTGAGGCCTGCGGCTCTGACCACTACACTGACCCCTTGGTTTGAATCCTGGCCCCACCCTTCGAGTGTCTTATCCTGAGTCGACTGAGACACTTGTTGTGGTTTGAGAAGCGTCTCTTCGCTGGTCTGGCACTGTCTGTGGGACAGCAGGCTGCAGCCTCTGGTCTGCCCTGCCGCAGCACCAGCACCGAGACTCTACAATTCGGTTCTAATCTTGGCTCTCGGCCCCCGGCCCCGCAACCATCTGTTTTCCCGCTTAGGCATCAGGATGGAGAAATAAGATTGTCAAGGAGCTTGAGATGTTTAGATATTATGGGGCTAGTTCCTGTTTTCCTCCCCAGGTTGTGAGACGCCTGAGTTAATCTTCAGACCTTCAGGGAAGGAGCTGCGGGAATATGGGCATTTGCTGGGGCCCTTCCCAGGCATCACCAGCTAAAAGGCAACTGGCAGAGCTCTGCCCACAGACCTCCGGCTTGGCGTGCCACCAGTCAGCGGGCAAGAGGTCTTCTTCCAGGATGGGGGGGAGGGGCCTCCCAAACAGGCCCTTTAACACTGGCCCAGACTCCTGTAGCTCTTGGTTCCACGGTGGCTCTTACCAGGAATCTGCAGTGACCCTGGGAGAGGTATTGCTCCTCTCTGTCCCCACTTTGTGAAATGGGTGTGAAGTTGTAGGGATTTCCGAAGCCCTGAGGACCACCCCAGGGCTTGTGCTTTGCATCCCCACTGGCCCCTGAGCTGCACGCCTAGCTTCTTTTAGATTGAGACACAAGCAGCCGACTCACTATTCATCTCCATAGAGGGTGGAATAAGTGGGAGTTGAATAGTGATAATCATCTTTTCTGACCCTTTAGTTTATCCCCATGCGCCCTGATTATGCTTAATGCATAGCAGAAACTCCAAAATAATAATAATTTGGAAAAACCCTTCCAGAGGCAACTGGGTGGCACAGTTGGTTAAGCATCTGACTCTTAATCTCAGCTCAGGTTGCGATCTCAGTTTGGGAGTTCGAAGCCCCATGTTGGGCTCTGTGCTGATGATGCAAAGCCTGCTTGGGACTCTGTCTCTCCTTCTCTCTGGACCTCCCCTGCTGTGTTCACCCTCTCTCTCTTTCTCAAAATAAATGAATAAACTTAAAACAAGAAACCCTTCTATATACATAATTTATGTGGCTCAAGACTTTGGGATTTCATGCAGCCATCAAATTTCCAAATGAATTGTAGGGACTGGCATAGATGGCCAAATTCTCATTTTTCTCTGTAAGAACGTTAAAAGGGTCGTCACTTCCTAAAAGAAAGAATATCTTGATCCCTAAAAGTTGGAAGGACATAATCTCAGGATAAAGGACAATGCTTTTTGATGCTGAGAACATTCCTTCCCTTTCTGGTGGGGAGTGCTCTGGGGTTCCTCACCTGTGAAATGCTGACGACACGGGTGTCTCTCCCTCTCCAGGCAGGAGGGAGAAGCAGCAGAGAAAAGGGACAAGTACAGTGCCCCGATCACCGTTAGTGATCCAGAGAGGGGAGCTCTTTTTCTTATATCATTTTATCACTGGAAGGAACTCGAAAGGGCAACTTGTTGAGTGTGTTGTCTTACCAATCAGGGGACTGGGGCTCAGAGAGGGAAGGGACACAATGAGTTTATGGTGGCACCATGGCAGGGCCAAGACTATGACCCAGACCAGGTCTGTTGATTTCCAATCCCTGCTGCTTTCACCATTTCCCAGACACCTTGAAATGCAGCACAGACAAAAGATTCATTCATTCATTTAAGAGGTATTTACCAAGTCCCTGCCATGTGCCACCTGCTATGCCCTAGTGGGCAAACAAACACCTGTGTCTTAGCTAGAGCCACGGGACAAAATACACTGGGCATATTCAACACAGACATTTACTCCCTCACAGTTCTGGAGGTTGGAATTCGTAGTTTAAGGTCTAGTAGGGTCAGTTCTTGGTGAAAGCTCTTCTCCTGGTTTCCCGCCATCCAGGCGCTTTTTCGCCATGTTCCCATGTGGTTCTCCTTGGTGTATGTGTGTGGACAGAGTGAGCTCCCTCTCTGGTGTCTCTTCTTGTAAGAACACTAACCTCATTGGATCAGGGACCCACCCTTCTGACCTCATTTAACCTTAATTACTACTTTGGTGGCCTCATCTCCAAATACTGCCATGCTGGCTTGGGGGTTAGGGCTTCAAACATCTGAATGTTGGGAGGACACAAACATTCAGTCCGTGACAACCTGCCTAGTGTGGGAGCCAGACATCAAAGGAGAAACAGATAATCATAAACTGTGGTCAATGCCTTGAAAGGAATGAGCACGGAGCTGTCAAGGAAGATAAGGAGAGTGGGAAGGGAGAGGCAATCTAGGTAAATTTGTCAAAAGGACTTTGAGAAGGTGGCGTTGGAGCCAAGAACCAAAAAAGCAGAGAAGGGGCCAGCTGTGGGGAGACTGGGGGCAGGGGTGGGGAGAGGAGCCAGGAGTGTGTTCCAGGCAGAGCTGGGAAGGGAGTGGGCCGAGGGGAGGTCACCACAGAGTGTGAAAGGAGGCCAGGGAGGGGAGTTGTGGGAGTGCAGGGGACTGAAGCCAAACGAGGGCCCAGGCAGGCGGTCTGGATGTTATTCGAAGTGTGCTCTGAGCAATCTCTGTGGAGACTAAGTGAAGGAAGAACAAGACAGGTGGCAAGGAGACCCCAGAGGAGGTGATTGCCGACCAAGTGAGAGACGAAGGGGGTTGGGTGCTGGTGGAAATGGAGGTGTGTGTGTGTGTGTGTGTGTGTGTGTGTGTGTGTGTGTGTGAGAAAGAGAGAGAGAGAGAGAGACAGACAGACAGATAGACAAAGACCCCATCAATGATACTTAGAGGAGACACAGATCTATTATAGATTAAAAAATTTTATCAGGTCTAATCTCCAAAGGTCCACCAGGATTACCATGTCATTTTTAATATTAAAAACTATTCCTCCGGGCTCCTAGATGGCCTCAGAGTGTGTTTGTATAAGTGGGCTCTGACACATTTCTAGGATCCTGGACTTGTGTAGGGGGGTAGGTAGACGGCTCAGGGAGGGGGAGAGTGTCAGCGGCTTCAGAAGTGGCTTCTCCTGGTGGACAGGAATGAGGACACCATGGGGCCTCTCTCACCTGCTGCAGGTGCCAACTCTGCTCATACCATACCGTATGAGTTGTGTTCCGTTTGTTTTCAGTAGATGGGAATAACGATAATGATGGTGGTGATGATGGGGCTGATGATAATAATCCCATAAGGAAGGCTTCTACTTATTGGGTATTTCCTATGTGCCAGGTACTCAACACTCATTATGTTACTTCACACTCCTGGCATCCTTCATCCTCACCGCCCTCACCCTCATCCAAGCCAGTACCACCTTTCACCTGGAAGATGGTGGGAGCTCCTCAGGGAGTTTCCTTGCCTTTCTCTTCCCCACCTAAAATCTGTGTCCTCACAGTGGCCAGTGATGATGCCACTCCCCAGCCTAAAGCCTCCCCCTGCACCAAACTGCCCTGAGAATACAGCCTAGACTCCTCACTGTGGCTGGTTAGGCCCCGCACTCTCTGGGCCCTGCCACCCTCCCAACCTCGCCTATTGTCTCTCTCCTTAGAACAGGACCCCCAGCCACACCAGCTGCCTTTGTTCTCCAATAAACTCTGTCCTTTTCTCTTTGGAGACCAGCATTTCCTGTTCCCGGTGCCGTCGCTGATGCTGATTATCCCCTGCCTTTTGTCCCTTGCTGGTCTTAGCTTGAAATTCTTCTCCTCCGAGGGCCTTCCCTGACCACCCTGTCCAAAGCCAGCGCCCTTGGCCACCTAGTTACTGTGTCCCACACCCACCGTTTACTCTCAGGTTGCATTGCACAGTACATAATGGTCTTGCTTACATTCTTACTTCCTCACACTAGAATTTAAGCTCCATGAAAACAGGAAGGCCTTGGTCACCTGGCATCCCCAGTGTGTAGGGCTGGCCCATGGTAGGCTCTCAAAAGACATTTGATGGATGACTGTATTATTGTTCCCATTTAACAGGTGGGAATAAGGCTCAGAGAGGTTAACGTCCTTGCCCCTGCTCATATTCGTTTCCTTTGGCTGCCTTAAGACACTGCCACCAAGTTGGTGGCTGAAAACATCACAAGCTTATGGCCTTGGAGCTCTGGATGCCAGCCTAAAATCAGTTTCAGTGGACTAATGTTACGTGTTGGCAGGGCCTGAGCCCCTCCAGAGGCTCTAGGGGGATCTGTTTCCTTGTCTGTTCCGGCTTCTAGAGCCTCATTCCTTGCCTTCCTTGACTCTTGGCCCTTCCTGCGTCTCCATGTGGTGGCTTCTCTGATTCCACATCTATCACATGGTTTTCTGTTGTCCTTCTGCCTCCCTCTTAGAAGGATACTTGTGATTAATTTAAGGCCCACCTAGATAATCAGGATGATCTCATCTTGAGAGTCTTAATTTAACCGCATCTGCAAAGTGCCATATAAAGTGACAGTCACAGATTCTGGGATTGGGACGTGGATATCTTTGGGGCCATCTTTCACCTGATGACCTTACACAGACAATCAGCCAACCCAGATCTGTCTGACTTCAGAAGCAAACTGTAGACTGTTAAGCTGTAGTGTTTATTTATAGATATTTCTTCTCCCTGGCTGAGTTAGTGTATCTAGCACATGGGTGTGCACACAATTCCCTCTCACTCAGTGCTCATCAAATAAATGTAACAGTCTCCCCTGGGGTGTTACAGCTGGTCTCATTCAGGTAAGACTAAACACACGAGGGGGCTTCTGGGCCAACCCATTTTCCTCGTCATATCTACCCAAAGCAGACACTGCTGATGGCTCTAGTTCAATTTGACTCCTTCCTTAGTTCCTTATCTACCACTTGATGACTTTATGTTTGTTTTGTCCCATTTTCCTTCCCTTTCCCCTTCGTTTGCCCCTCCCTCTTCACCTTCTGCCTGTCTCTGTCTCTCCTTTCCTTCCTCCCTTTTTATTCTCAGGTGTCAGAGGCTTATAGAACCCGCAGGATAGACTAGTTTCTTCCTTCTCTAGATTGTGAAACTGAGGCTCAGACAGGGGAAATGATCATACCCAAAGACACACTGTGTTTAGAACAGAGCCAGGAAAAGAACTTAAATATGGTTCTCAGTTTAGGAACTGTGTAACCAAAACCAGATGTTGTCTTAAAAATTGTTTTATTATTATTAATAAGCTTTATTTTTTAGAGAAGCTTTAGTTTCACAGTAAAACTGAACAGAAAGTAAAATGTTCTCATTATACCTCCCAACCCCAAATGCTCACAGCCTCCAGCCTCCCACTATCAACATCCCCCTCCAGGGGGGTACATGTGTTACAATCAATGAATCTACACTGACACATCATTATCACCCCAAATCCAGAGTTCACATTAGAGTTTACCCTTGGTGTTGTACATTCTGTGGGTCTACACAAATGTATAATGACATGTATGCATGTATTATCATACTGAAGAGTTTTTCTATCCTAAACTCCTCTGCCTCTTCCCTCCTCCCAACTCCTGGCAGTTTCTGATCATTTTCTACTGTCTCCAGAGTTTGACCTTTCCCGAAATGTATGTAATAGAAATAATTCAGTATATAGCCTTTTCAGATTGACTTCTTTCCCCAAGTAATATACATTTAAGGTTCTTTATGGCTTTTCATGGCTTGGTAGCCCATTTCTTTCTTTCTTTTTTTTTTTATTTTTAATGTGTATTTATTTTTGCGAGAGAGAGAGAGAGAGAGAGAGAGAGAGAGAGAGCACAAGTGGGGGAGGAGCAGAAAGAGAGGGAAAAACAGAATCTGATGCAGGCTCCAGGCTCCAAGCTGCTAACATGGAGCCCGATGTGGGGCTTGAACTCAAAAACCGTGAGATCATTACCTGAGACGAAGTCGGACACCTAACCCACTGAGCCACCCAAGCCCTCCACCCATTTCTTTTTAGTATCAAATAGTATTGTATTGTGCTACCCGGGTGTACCACAGTTTATTTATCCATTCACCTACTGAGGGACATTTTGATCGCTTCCAAGCTCTGGCATTTGTGAATACACAAATATTATATAGACATCTGTGTGGATGTTTTCGTGTGGACATACATTTTCAACTCACTGGGTAAATACTGATGTCCTCGTTTTTTTAGGTCTGGTTTGTAGAACTACGATTCTGGAGGAAATAATCCTTTACCTTGATAAATATCTGCACTTCGGACAAGTCCCTGTGCTTCTCAGTGCATAATCCCATGAGCTAAAATGACCTTGGAGAATAGAGTCCAACCTCCCCGTTTTATATATGAAGAAATAGGCCCAGGGAGACTGACTCTGCCCTGCACCTAGGGCCCCACCTCTCAATAGGGGTTGGGGGCTGATGGATTGAGCTCTACTTCGGTAGGAGGACAGGAAGGAGGGGTGACGCAGGACTACTCTCTTTCTCAGTAGTTCTAGAAACAGTCCCAGTACTAGCTGCTCTTGGGCAGATTGAGACACACACACATGCCTGAACCAGCCACTGCAACTTTGATGGTCCAGGTTTGGGTTCTATGTTCATCCCTGGAGGGGAAGACAGGGTTAGACTCAGAACTATGTACACGCAGGGTGGCAGAAGTGGTTTTCCAAAGGACAGTCAGGGAACAATTACCAGAAGAAGGGAGGATGGATACTGGGCAGCACAAAGAGACGCTCATCACATAGGAGACATAGAACTTGGACATTAGGCTGTAATACAAGGGCCAGCATTGTGAGACCTCTCCACTGATCAAAGACAGGCATGTGAAAGCAACAGTGACATAGCGCTGGAAGGTAACTCGGTGATATTTATTAAAATTTTAAAAAGCACATTCCCCTTTCACTCAGCTGCAGATAGACAGACTGTAGGGATCTATCCTACAGAGATGCTTACAAAGCTATACACTGGGGTGTTTGCCACGGCATGATGGGTACCAGCAAAAGGGTGGAAACAACCTGTATCAAGGGGATCCCAATTAAATACACTATTGTACTTCTATTGAGTAAAATGTTGCTGCAGCTGTTAAAAAAGATTCAAGGACATCTGTACCTACTGATGTGGAGGGATGTCCAGGGAGTGTAATTGTGAAATATGAAATGCTCACTGCACTAATATAATAGAATCCTTTTTTTTCCTAAAAATAAGAAGCCTTATACACATACAACCATATACACCCACTCATACATAAATACACATGCAGACAGAAATGCTGTTATGGTCTGAGTGTTTGTGTCCCCCTAACCTCCGTATGTTGAAATCCTAATGCCCAATGTGATAGTATTGGGAAGTGGAGCCCCTGGGAGGTGATTAATGAATGTCCTGAGTGACATTAGCACTCTTATAAAGGAGCCCTAGAGAGCTCCCTTGTCCCAATCCATCACATGAGGATACAGTGAGGAGTCTGCAGCCTGGAAGAAGGCCTTCACCTGACCATGCTGCGACCCTGATCTTGGACTTCCAGCCTCCACAACTGTGAAAACTGACCTTCTGTTATTTAGAATCACCTAGCCTTTTTTCTAGAGCAGAGTGAGTGGACTAAGACACACACAGATCACACCCGCGTTTGCACATGCATGCAAAGGTCTGGAAGACTTTATAAGAGCCCCCCCCTTCACTGTAGCAGTGTAAGTGGAGACACAGGGGTGGGAATTTCACGCTTTTATTTCAACCATCTAATTTGTAAAGATATATATGTTATTTTTGCAACAAATTTCAAAAGGGTATGTAAGAGTATCATGGGGATGGGGTGGGGAGTCTGATAAAAGTAGAAGAAAAACAGAGGAGTGAGAAGTATATGGAGTACTCAGGGCCCCTCCCAGCAGGAGACAATCGGCACTGGAGAGGGGGTGCGTCCTCCCATACCGAGGTTAACTGCTGGGTTTTAGTTCGTGGTCTTCTTGGCTGTAGCTCTCCGCAATAAATTCAGCAAAACACATGCTACAGACCTGGGGATATTTTTCTTCCTCAAATTTAACTTCAGAGGTGTCTTCTCCCTCTACCTGCTTATGATTTCTTGTTCGAAGGTGAGGACCTTTAAGGAGGAAAGAAAAGAGGAAGGAACTGGGGCCAAGGAGAGAGATCCGCCAGCTGAAATTTACCCAGGCAGAGTGCTCTCAGGAATACAGGACTATGTGGTTCCCGAGGACTTAGCCCATCCAGAAACCCACTGATGTTATCAACTAACCTGGGAGGAAGAAGGGGAGAGGTTATAATCCCCTAGCTACAGATGGGATACTTGAGGCCAGAGAGGTGTAATGACATGTCCACATGTGCTGGTGGACAACCAGGAAGTCCTCATCCCAAAATTTCAGTCTTCTATTCAGAAAGCCATAGAAGATCTGTTCCTAGGTCAGCATTAACTTTTCTCCCAGCTTTAGCCACAGGCACACAGAGCTGAGGAGTGTGTCACCATGTGTAATAGGCAGTTGTAGGCAGCAGGAAGATTGTTGGCAGTCTGTAGCAGCATGACAAAAGCCACCACTCTCCTTTGTACTGAAAGGAGTCATTCTAGCACCTGTCAGGTGGGATGCTGGTAGATACAGAGCTTCCATTGCTGATTCTGCACAGTAAGAGACTTCATTGACTTGTTCTTTCTTACAAGATGAGTGAGATGCCAAGTATTGATACTAATCTTGTTAGATTTCTCTCTTTTGTGACAACCTAAAGTAGGATTGGTAAACTATGACTTTGTTTCGGCCAAATCTATCCTGATGCCTGTCTTTGTAAATAAAGTTTTATTGGAACAGAGTCCTGTCCTTCCGTTTATGTATTGTCTGTCCATGGCTGCTTTCATGCTACAACAGCAGAGTTGCTTAGTTATGACAGACTGTATGGCGCACAGAGATGAAAATATTTACTATCTGGCCCTTCACAGAAAATGTTTGTCAACCTCTGACCTAAGCCAATCAATCTTTTTTGAACGTGAACTCTGTGCCTTCTTAGTCTTCCACTTCCAGAAATCTGCTGCTATTTTACAGGATTAGAACTTGAATTTTGTGACTGGTTTGGCATGTTCCCTGTGAAATTCTTCCACTCCCACCCAATTAGTAACCATTACTGGCTGGAGCCTTGGTCCTCAAACTTCAGTGGGCTGGACAACCACCTGGTGAACATGCTGATTCCTAGGGCCCACTGCAGAATGTTGATTTAGGAATCTACACTTTTTTATCCAAATTAAAAAAAATTTTTTTAATGTTTATTTATTTATTTTTTTAAATGTTTTTAAATCTTTTTTTTTGAGACAGAGAGAGACAGTGTGAGCAGGGGAGGGTCAGAGAGAAAGAGAGACACAGAATCTGAAGCAGGCTCTAGGCTCTGAGCTATCAGTGTAGAGCCTGACGCAGGGCTCAAACTCACAAACCGTGAAATCATGACCTGAGCCAAAGTCAGACGCTTAACCGACTGAGCTACCCAGGCACCCCTAGGAATCTACATTTTTACAAGTGCCTCAGAGATTCGAGGCAGTCACATCAGAAACCATGTATGAGAAATCACTCAGTCCTAGAGCTTTAAAACATGTCAGACCAATGATTTCCTTTCTCTAGAGCAATGGCACCTTTTTAAAACACCATGCTTTCAGCTTCTAACGTTTCCACAACTTCCTAGGTTGGTTAACTTTGGTGCAACATCCATGAATGTTTTAGATCTCTCCTGGCCATTCCACTGAACCTACATCTCTAATGCATTTTTTCCTGATGCAAAAAAGAGTTGCAGAAAAAACATAAACTTAAAAGGAGATTTTTAAGAGGCAATTGCTGGAGGAGGCATCTTCCTCTTCTATTCTAATGTTCCGAAAAGACTCCAGGCCAGTAAATGAGAGGGTAGAACAGGAGATTCCATTTTAAAATAGCTTTATTGTTATAATTTACATGAAGTAAAATTCACCCACTGCAATGTACAATTAAATGATTTTAGTAAATCTATAGTTGTACAGTCATCACCACAAGCCAGTCTGGAATGCTCTGTCCTACCAAAATTCTCCTTCTGCCCATTTATAGTTGATACGAGTTCTACCCCCAGCCCTAACCAACAATCTATCTGCTCTTTGTCTCTGTAAATTTGCCTTTTCTAGACATTTCACATAAATAAGTTCACACAGTATGTAGTCTTTTGCATTTGGCTTCTTTCACTTAGAATAATATTTTCGAGGTTTATCCTTGGTGTAGCATGTATCAATAGTCTGTTCCTTTTATTGTTGAATGATATACTATTCTACAGATTGCCACATTTAGTTTATCCATTTACCAGTTGATGGACGTTTGGGTTGTATCCAGCTTTGAGTCTATTGTGAGTAATGCTGTTATGAACATTTGCAAATACATCTTTGCGTTTCCATTTTTCTTGGATAAATGTTTGGATGTAAAATTTCTTGGCTATATGATAAGTATAGGTTTCACTTTTTGAAAACCACCACACTGCTTTTCAATGTGTGACTATTTTACATTCCCAATCAGGAATTCCAGTTTCTCCACCTTCTTGTCAACACTTTGTATTGCCGTCTTTTTGATTATAGCCATTCTGGTGGATATGTAGGGAGATTCCATTTTAATTACAATATAGAATTCTAGAATGTTGATGCTATTAAGGATCTGAGAGCCTCAGTTCTCTCATTTTGGATGAGGCAACCTTGAAAGAAGTTAACCTTGCTCAAGGTCACTGACAGATTTAGTTAAGGTTCTTTAGTTGTAAATGTCACAAACCTTATTTAATGTGACTTAAACAAAAAGAAAACTGGCCCAGGGAACTGGGAAGTACAGGGTGGCACTTGCATTAGGCACCTGTGGAAGAAGGACCTCCAATGTAATTGACAGGTCTCATCTCCATCTCTTGGCTTCATTTTTCTCCTACTTGACATTTGCTTTTGCATTGCAGTCGAAGAATCTGTTTACTATAGCTCCAGGTTAATTCATCTGGGTTTAGTAATCCCAGCACAAATATCCCCCTTTCCTGATATCATTGATCAAAGCCCTTGGATCACATGACCACCTCTGAACAAAAATCTGTGGGCAGAAGGGTCATGTGCCCACTCCCGAACTCAAGGCAGAGTCTGCCTTTCTGATATTACATAGACTGGGAGTAGAGAAAGGGTGGCTCCTCAAGGCAACATCAGGGCATTGTTTCTAGAAGGAGGGAAAGGATCCTGGGAAAGGGGACCTTCCACATGTCCACTCCCCAGCTAGCTGAAAACAGTCCTGGAACTAGAAGTCAGTTCTATATGAATCCTTTTGTTCAGTACTGTTCCCCGAGTCAAGATGCTGCTTGTGTTATATGGATGCTGTGCTCGTGCTCAACCACATCTTCATCTGGCTGAGGTGACCGGTGACTGAGAATCCATCATCACCCCGTCTCTGCTTGATAGGCTCAGGGAAAGCAACCAGTGCAGTGCCTGCAGAAGGCTGAAGGCAAGGCCCCAACTGGCCCCAACCACTGGTGGCAAAAGGGAGGTGAGCCTCTTGTTAAGAAGACTTTGAAGGGTGCAGAGCAAAGATAGCTTAGATGGGGCCCTCAGAGATCTAACCAACCCTCCCATTTTACAGATGGGGAAACTGAGTCCCAGAAAGAAGTCACTTAAGTCATGCAGTTGAGGTCATTTCAGGGTGTAATGGTTATGAATATGGGGTTCATTGCCTGGTAGGCTTGACTCTGTCTACAAGTCTGACCTAGACTGTAACCTAATCTCTAGGGGCCCACGTGTCTTCTCTTGTACAGTGGAGGTGATACCATTTACCTTACAGTGTTCTGAGGATGACTTAATGACAGAAGGTAGGGGATGCATTTTGTGCATTTCCTAGCCCACAGCAAGTCCGGATCAAAGGTGCCTGGATCAAAGGTGACCTAGGTCTCCTCCATCACAGATCAGTGTCTTCTCAGCTCCCAAGCTATGAGGACAAGAGATAGGTGAGCCTGGCTGAAAAAAAGGCTGGTTCCCTTCATGCCTCTCTGGCCCTCAGAAGACGAAAGAGCAAAATAATGAGAATCCCTGACATTTGTAGAGCGGTTTATCTTTTCAAAGTATGCTTGTCCACATACCTTCACTTGTTTTCCACAACATTCTGAGGTGGGCGATGCTGACCTCTTTAACCACATTTGTGAAACAGAGGTGCCTGAGGGTATGTAGCCTCGCCCAAGTCACGTAGGAGTAAACGACAGAGCTCAGGATTAAAACTCAGATTTTCAGACCCCATTTCTGCTCAGCACCCCATGGAGGTTCCATAAAAATATAGGTATTGGCAATGAAGGAAGGCTCTTTGCTCCAACAAGGCAAGAATTTCAGTTTAGGGAGCAGAGGGAGAAGTGTCAAGTTGAAAACTGGTCACTGTTCCAAAATGCCAGTGGAGCCGGGAGAGGTGAGAGGGTCTCCTGGCTGGCTTGGTGCATCCGGGGCTTGGCTGCTCCCCACCACAGGGCTCGCAGAGCCCAGGATGCTGATCAGGGTGTCCCTGGTGGTGATGAGGGCCCACCCTCTCTGGCAGCTGCTGATCTCCAGGAGGAGTGGGATGAGGAGGACCCGGGCCTTGCTGTTCATGGGTCTGACTGGGTCCCGCTCGGGGGTCAGGATGACCATGGAATCTGTAGGTGAAGAATGCACCTGGTTTCTAGCTGACCTAGAGGGAGCACTCCTACAGGAGCAGAATCCTAGCGTGGCAGAGCGTTAGACAACATTTCACTGGGCCACAGAAGGGGATCTCCTGGTCCTGCTAATAATGCCTTACAGGGTAGGCTGTTTTGGTGGGGCAACTTCAATGTGGCTCCACTGAGGCTTCGAGGTGATAAAGACTGAAAAACAGTCTGGTCTTTTGCAAAACTACCAAGTAGTGTGGAAAATATTTCTCACCCTGTTCTTTTTCTTCATCTCCTTTTCAACCCTGGGGTGTACCTGGGAGCGAGGCACACTCAGGAGTGAGGACAGAAACGAGTTTCTTTAACCATCACATGGAAAGATAAGTTGGCACCGTGGATTTTGATGTATTAACAGCAAAATGTTTGCTGAGTCAAAATGACTACAGAATAGTTGTTTTTTATTTTGTTTTACTGAAATATAATTGACACACAGCATTATATACGTTTAAGGTAAAGAGCATAATGACTTGACTTACATGTATCATGAAATGATCACCACAGTAACTTAACGTTCAACTTCTCATATAGATAAAAAAAAAAAAAGAGGAAAGAAAAAGAAAAGAATGTAATGAGAACGCTTAGGATTTATTCCCCTAACAGCTTTCACTTACACCACAGAGAAGTGTCAGCTATGGTCACCATGCTATATATCACATCCCCAGTACTTACATATCTATTTTATTATTTTTTTAATGTTTATTTTGAGAGGAAGAGCATAAGTGGGGGAAGCACAGAGAGAGAGGAAGAGAGATTCCCAAGCAGGCTCTGCACTGTCAGCGCAGAGCCCGATGCAGACCCTGATCTCATGAATTGTGAGGTCACCACCTGAGCCAACATCAAGAGCCAGATGCCTGACTGAGGCACGCAGGCTCCCCTGCATATCCAAAACCGGAAGTCTGTACCTTTGGACTGCCTTCATTCAATCCCCCACCCCTGCTTCTGGGAACAACAAATCGGATTGCTTTTTCTATTAGCTTGTTTGTTGTTGTTGTTTGGATTCCACATATAAGTGAGATTGCAGAGTATTTTCTTTTCCTGTCTGACTTATTTCACTTAGCATAATGTCCTCAAGGTCCATCCACATTGTCACAAATGACAGGACTTCCTCCATTTTCATGGTTGAATATATTTTATTGTAGTCATATGTACCACACACTCTTTATACACTCTTTATCCATTCATCTTTTAAAAATTTTTTAATGTTTATTTTATTTTATTTTTTGCATGAGCAGAGAAAGGGTAGAGGGAGGGGGAGACACAGAATCTGAAGCAGGCTCCAGGCTCTGAGCTGTCAGCAAAGAGCCCCACACAGGGCTCAAACCCACGAATCGTGAGATCATAAGCTGAGCCAAGTCAGACACTTAACTGACTGAGGCACCAACGCACCCTTCCATTTATCTCATGATGGACACTTAGATGGTTCCTGTCTTGGCTATTATAAATAATGCTGCTATGAACATGGAGATGCACATCTTTCTTCAACATAGTGTTTTCATTTCCTTCAGATAGACACCCAGTAGTGGGATTGCTAGATCATGTAGTAGTTCTGCTTTTCATTTTTTGAGAAACCTCCATACTGTTTCCCATAGTGGCTGTATCTTTAATATTTTCTTTATGACTATGGAACAAGTCACCTGTCATCTTGGAGCCTCCTTCTGCTTGTCCATAAAGTGGCAGAGGAGGGTAAAGGTGAATGAACCCAGGGAAGTTTGGGTTCCATTGTCAGCAAATTCTCCCAGTTCTGATATCCTGTGGCCCAATATAATCTTTACAATAGTTTGCTTTGTTTATTGCTTAGCTGTCAACAAAACACAAATATAATATATATATGTATTCGTTAGCTCCTAAATCTCTTCAAACCCCCTGAGGTAGGCTGGGTGGAAAAGAAACTGAGGCTCAAAGACCAAGTGATTTTCCTAAATCTCAAGAACAAGACTTTTCCCCAAACCTGGAGATTGAAGACTGGATTTTAGCAATCTAATCTCTCCTTTTCATTACTTTTGTGTCCTTGGACAATCTTTTCTTTACCTTCTGTATGGCTATCACCTCCTCCCTTTGAGCAGAGATGGTGATGTTTAATGCCCCTGAAATGCTATTAGGTGCCCAGGAGAAAGCTTGATAAAAGAGAGTATTTTTGTCAGTAGAGAGGACCTTTAAGCCTAAAGACTGAAGAGTTGACTTTTGCCTTCTGTGTTTCTAAGAGAAGAGAATCATCCTTTTGGGGGCTGATCAGGACCCGGAACAGGGCCGGTCACTCAATGAGCAGGTGGTGAATGGCTCTAGAGGCCTCTTGTTACGGAAGCTTAGAACTCTCCTCTGAAGCTTCTTCCCAGCTGTTCTTTGACTCTAAGACTCTTGTTCCCACATCGTTTCACTCAACCTTTCTCCCCACTCATGCCAAAACTCTATCTTCTAGAACTGTAAGACTAGAAGGGACCTGAGCTGCCGGGCCTTTCAAACTGCTTAAGCAGCAGATGTGTGGGTAAGCATAGTACCCAGCCCTTGGCAGATGTTTGCTCCTTAAATGAAGGAAGCAAAGAAGTTTTCTACATTCATGAAGAAAAACTTCTAGAAGGCTTTGCCTCTTCCCCTTGGATGTCAAACTTCACTGTATATAACTGACATATGTAAGTACAAATCAGGTACAGAAGAGGGAATCCAAATAGTCAATGAACCTACGAAGAGATGCTTAACTTTACAGACATAATGAGATAAGTTTTCTTTTTTAACCACCCAGATTGATAAAATAAAAAAGGAAAACATAAAAGAGGTTTAATAATAGCAGGGGTTGACAAAGGTGTAGGAAAAGTACAGTCTTGTATTTACCCTTCTAAGGTGTATTGTTGCTTTGTTGATCTGTACGCTTCATGTAAATGGCATTATGTTAAAATCTCTTTCTGCTTTCTGCTTTTTTCCTTTAGCTTCTGTTTTTAGACTCCATCCATGTTCTTGTGTTTACAACCATTGTTACAAATGAAAGTGGGTGCGTCCATTGGCCCAGGGACTCCACTCCCTGGGGTCCACTCCCTGGGGTCTATCTTGAAGGAATCTCACAATTCTGAACAATGGATACACTGTAATATTCTTTGTAGCATTGTTTGTAACAGAATATTGGAAACGAGTTAAATGTTTTGTAATAGAAGATTGACTAAATAAGTTATAATATAAAATCTTTGATTTTCTCATTCAATATCAACTTCTATGGGGCCAGTGTCTGATTTAAATTGCTCCAAAGTGGTGGAATGTTTTGTGTGTTGTAGGATGTTTAGCATAATCCCCAGTCTCTACCCCCTTGATACCAGTAGCTTCACACCCCTAGTTGTGAACATGGAAAGATAACTCCAGATATTGCCATGTGTGCCCTGGGGAAGGGAGCAGGGATCACCTCTGGTTGAGAACCATGTTTGTAAGTAAAGAGGGAAGATAAATAAGTAAATTCAGGGAGGGACTCTGTACGAACCAATGACAATAACAATAATTCCTTATATTTGTTTAGAACTTTAGAGTTTTTAAATAATCTGGTTTTCTAAAAAATATATTCAATGTAAAAAAGTGGGAAGTATACATAGAGACTGAATATATACACAATTCTACTACCTAGAGATCAACTGTTATCCTCCCCCCCTCCCCTCTGGACACACACATACAAAAAAATGCACACACTCACCGATACACACACACACACACACACACACACACACACACTCAACTTTTGCAACTGGCAATTCATGGTATGCATGGTCTTACTACATATCTTTCTCAGTTAATATATCATTAGCATTTTAAAATGTAAAATTATGGCATTTTAAAGCCTAAAAGGGTGGGGAGGAGGAGGTAAAGGCTAAAGGGAAACAGAACAGACACTGATTCTACTTTAGAGACAAGATAATTGAGGCTTAGTGAGATTCAATAATCTTATTACCGGATCCAACTATCAACAAAAAATTTGAAAAGCAAATTTAAGAAAAATGATATTCAAGAAGGTTAGGGCACAGTTTTGTTCTTTTATCCGTTCCTTTTGAGAAGGAGCTAGGACTCCACATCTGCTAACAATCCTCTCTTCTCTGGAGAAGACAGGCTGGATACTGATCTTCCTTAGATCTTCTGATCAGTGGCTATGTCGTTCTGGTATATGTGGAGGTGAAAGTCAGGGACAGGAGACCTCCTACTTTTGTTGTGACTGTGACACTCTGAGCTAGGACTGGCCTCCCTCTAGTGGTACATTAACATCCTCCTCCTGCCTGAAGGAAAAAAGCATCTTCCCTTTGAACTCAGCTGCCCTGTGAGCTGGTGAACTTCCTTCCCTGGAGGTGTTCAAGCTCTAAAGTTCAGCTCTAAAATCCTATGAATTTTTTTGAACCCTAGCTTCCAAGATTCTAAGATGACAAGCTTTTAGATTCTGTGATTCTAACAGAATCTCTAGGCTATGACCCTGGACCCTCTATAAGAGGCTGTTCTCACAGACTGATTCAGCTCGAACACTGCTCTCCGCCACCCAGAAGGCAAAAAGAACTGAGAACACGACTATTTATGAGTACTTCCTGGCATTTCTGAAGTTGATTTGGACAAAATGTGTGAACAAATGAAGAATTCAGTGGAGAGATGGAAACTATAAACATAGTCAATGGAAATGCTGGTGGTAAAAAAATACTATGAAGAATTTTTGATAAAATTTGAAGGATTCTTTTAATAAGACTATCAGTAGACTAGATAGAGTGAAGGAAAGAATCTGTGAACTTGAGGATATGTCAATAAAAAACTACCCAAACTGAAATACAAAAAGGAAAAAAGAGTGAAAAAAAGCCTGGAACATCAAAGAACTATAAGACAATATAAAACAGTCTAACGTATTAGGAATTGGAATCCCAGAGGGAGACGAAAGTGGCAAAAGAAATATTTGAAGAAATAATGTCCAACAGTGTTTGCAAAATAAAGACAAAACTACAGATCAAGAAATCCAGAGAAAATCACCAAGACAGAATGGGATAAATACAATGTGTGTTCGCACACACACATGGGCACCTGGACACATCATATTCAAATGAATAAAAACCAAAAAGAAAAAGAAGACTTTATTTAGCCTCAATTTTTAGACTCCATCCAGACGGCTAAAAGCAGCCAAGGAAAAACAACATGTACATACCGAGAAAGAAGTGTAAGAAATGTAGCATCCTCATCAAAAATCATACAAACCAGAAGACAATGAACGGCATCTGGAAAGTGCTAACACATAAACACTCTCAACTCGGAGAAAATATTTTCCAAAAATGAAGGAGCAATAAAGATTTCATTTAAACCAGCAAAAGCCCATTACCAGTAGATCTGTGCCATCAGTTGCGTTAAAGGACGTTCTTCAGGAAGAAGGAATATAATAACAGCTATGGATCTACAAAAAGAAATGAAGCCCTTTGGAAATAGTTAAAAGAAAGGTAAATACAAAAGATATTTTTACTTTATTTTTAAAGAGATTGAATTATCTATGGTGTACCTGGGAGGCTCAGGTGGTTAATCATCTGACTTCAGCTCAGGTCATGATCTCATGGTTTGTGGGTTCAAGCCCTGCATCGGGCTCTGTGCTGACAGCTCAGAACCTGGAGTCTGCTTCGGATTCTGTGTCTCCCTCTCTCTCTGCCCTTCCCCAGCTTGCACTGTGTCTCTGTCTCTCTCTCAAAAAATAAATATTAAAAAATATTTAAAGGGATTGGATTATCTAAAGCAGGGATCAGCAAACTATGGCCTGCGGGCTATTTTCTTTCTTTCTTTTTTTTCATTTGATGCATGCTATTTTATTTAAGAATGTTGTTTTTATAATTTTACATAGTTACTTTTTATTTTAGCTTAAATTTATTCTATAAATACCATTATCATACATATATTAGATTTTTAAAATTATGTTAGTTTATTTATTTATATTTAAGGTTTAAAAAAAATAGTTTATTGTCAAATTGGTTCCCATATAACACCCAGTGCTCATCCCACAAGTACCCTCCTCCATGCCCATCACCCCCTTCCCCTCTTCCTTGCCCCCATTAACTGCTGGGAGCCACATCAGCCTTACTGGATGACACAGTCACAGTGAGGAAATGGCAGACGTTTGCACAGCTCCTGCCATGAAAGGTGAAACTGGTATCTCCTTCTACTACTACTGCTCATGTTGAAAATAAGCCTGTTGTCATTAATTAGGACTTACAGCATTTCAAATCAGACTGATATTCCTCACACAGTTACCCCATAAGAAAAAACATTTTCCTGTCCCTGCATAAGAGATTTTAGATCAAAACATTATAAATATTTGACAAGAGGCTCTTCTAATGAGCTTTACAGACCCAAAACATAGACTTCAAGGGGTTAAAAACACAAAAATTGCATTTGAGTCTGGCCCAGAGAAAAGGAGCCTAATTTGGACATAAGAAATAAATGCAAGGTTAAAAACATAGTCCATCTGAGTCTCGTCTGAAGAGAATTGAAGTCTAAACTGGAGCTTAGAAGTAGAAGACAAGGACAGAACATAGTGCCTTCCCAAGGTCTACATTCTATCTTGTGCTGACTTCAGTTATGAGGATGGATAAGCATGTGAGAAACTCAGGTCCAAGGCCAACATTGTGCTTGTATTAAAGAAAGGGCTTTCTCAAACAACTTGTTAATAAGCATTCTTTTTCTGTGGTTTGTGAGCCTAATGAAATGGCTCCTGGCCTATCTGTGTACAGCTTGACCTATGTTTGAATCTTAGCTTTATGGATTAAAGGATATGTATATCATCCTGTCTTTTGCTGAAGACATCCTGTTATGTTCTTGGTTGTGGGATTTGCTCAACCTCACTGTAAGTGCGTTACATGACTTGGTTGTAATTTGTTAATCAAAAACAAAGTCATAACTATTGGCAAAAAGCCAACCCATACAAAATGAGATAGGTTTGTCACTTTCTTAATCCTGGGGACTGACACAAAAATAAATGAGATAGTTCTCTGTATACTTTCGATGATTAAAGCTCTTATAATAAAAAATTAGTCATTATAAAAAATTTCTATTTTTCTAATGTCATCACTTCCAATGATTGAAACGTCTTATCACTAAGAATTAGTCACTGCAAACAATTCCTATTTTCTGATGTCATGTTATTGCTTGATCAATAAAAAGAGACACGAAAGCAGACAGAGCAGAGATGCCTGCCTGGGGATCAGGAAAGAAACTTGCGGCTCTCTCATTACTCCCTTGTGCTGACACCGTCCATCCTTTTGGGGAGTCCTGGCCCTGCTGGAGCTGGACTCCAGCAATCAAGCCTCAGTTTGTTCTCAGTATTTAAGAGTCTCTATGGTTTGTTTGCCTCCCTCCTTCTCCTTAATTCTTCTTCCCCTTCCCTTCCCCCATGGTCCTCTGTTAAATTTCTCCTGTTCCACAGATGAGTGAAAACATATGGTTCTGTCCTTCGCTGCTTGACTTATTTCACTTAGCATAACATGTGGGCTCTTTTCATGAGTAAAGTTTTATCGGAACACAGACACGCCCATGAATTGAGGTGTTGTCTATGTCTGCTCTGAGCTATAATGACACAGTTAAATAATTTCATTACAGATTATATGGACTGAAAGCCTAAAATATTTAATATCAGGCCTTTTAAGAAAAAGTTCTCTGTCTCCAGTTTAAAGCAAAAATAGCAACAATATATTATGGGTTTATAGCATATATAAAAATAAATACATGAGAAAAATAACACAAAGATGGGAGGAAGGACTTGGTGGTGGTACATTATTGTTGGGTTCTTACACTAAACATGAAATGATATAATATTGTTTGAAAATGACCTGTGATTGATCATAGGAGAAGGGTAGTAAGAATAAGATAAAAACAGAGAGGGAGACAAACCATAAGAGGCTCTTAAATACAGAGAACAAACTGAGGGTTGCTGGTAAGGTGTGTGGGGTGGGGGATGGGATAAACGGGTGAGGGGCATTAAGGAGGGCCCTTGTTGGGAGGAGCACTGGGTGTCACATGTAAGTGATGAATCACTGAATTCTATCCCTGAAATCATTACTATACTATATATTAACTAACTTGGATTTAAATAAAATTTAAAAAGGAAAGGAAAGGAAAGAAAGAAAAGAAAAAATAAATTAACCTACGATTAACTAAAGATATATAAAATCTAGGACAACTCCTAAACAAGTTGAAAGAGGTAAACATGTAATAAGCAGAGGGGCACCTGGGTGGCTCAGTCAGTTAAGCATCAGACTTCAGCTCAGGTCATGATCTCACAGTCTGTGGGTTCAAGCCCCGTGTCGGGCTCTGTACTGACAGTTCAGAGCCTGGAACCTGCTTCAGATTCTGTGTCTCCCTCTCTCTCTGCCCTTTCCCTGCTCACTCTCTGTCTCTCTCTCAAAATAAAATAAAGACATGAAAAAAAATTTTTTAAATAAGCAATCAGAAAGAAGAAAAAACAAGGAGAAGATGGAATAGAAAACAATTAGCAAGATGGCAGGATGGATTTTAATCCAACCACATCAATAATTAAATGAAAATGTTCTAAACACACTGACTGTAAGAGGTAGCCAAATTGAATACACAAGCAAGATCCAACTAACTGCTGTCTACAAGAAACCCGCTTAAATTATAAAGATATAAATCTGTTAAAATTAAGGGGAAGAATATATTCCATGCAAATACTAATTTTAAAAAAATCCTGGATTGATGTATTAATATTACAGAAAGTAGATTCTGGACAAGGAACATTGTGAGAGATAAAGGGAGACATGATACAATGATTATACAGTGATAAAGGGTCAGATCATCAAGACAAATCTCAAGGATGTAAACGTGCATGTATCTAACAGCAAAGCTTCCAAATACATGAAACAAAAACTGACGGACTTGAAAGAACAGACAAACCCACAAGTGTATTTGGAGACCTCCATACTCCTCGCCCAGTAATTAACAGAATAAGTAAGTGGACAGTCAGCAAGGATACAGAAGACCTAAACAACACTGTCAATCAAGTTGACCTACTTAACATTTATAGAATGTTCCATTTCACACCAGCAGAATACACATTCTTTTCAAGAGCACGTGGGGCGCAGACCAAGATAAGCTGTTCTGGGCCATAAATCAAAACCCACAAACCGGAATCATACAGAAAGAATGTTCTCTGACAAAAATGGAATTAAAGCAGAAATCAATGGAAAGAAAGATCATCTGAAAAACGACCAGATATTTGGAAATTGAACAACGTGCTTCTAAGTAACCGATGCCTCAAAGAGGAAGTTGTAAGGATAATTAGAAGCCTACTTTTGCTGTGACATACTCTTCCTCTCTCACTGTATGGGGTCTTGGTGGCACTGCCAGCCGAATACCCCAACTTCCCTTGTTTAAGGATGGGCGTGGCTGATTGAACTCCACAGAATTTGCATTTTTAGCAGACAGGACAGCACAAGGATAGAAAAGACCTGAAGGAAATTTAACCTAGGGGCATTCTCTTCATTCCTCAGACTTTAATCTTAGGCTTTCCTGGTTTCTGTCTTTTTCAAGATTTGGGTCTTTAGCTTGTCCTTTGACTCTGAGCTACCCACAAATCCCTTTGTTTTAGCTAAATTTGGCCAGAGTTGCATTCTGTTTCTTGCCACCAAAGGTCCCCTAAGTTTCATTCAGCTTAATTCCACAAACCTGTACTCTGCCTGAAATCCTGCACTGCCCTAGGGAGGTTCCCGTAGCCTGGAAACTTCTGGGGCCAGAGGGAGGGACAGGGGAAGTGAGGCTCTCCGCCTTTCACTCACATGTGTCTGAGAGACCACAGCAGTGAGGGTGCCCAGGTGTACTGTGCAGAGCCAGAGCTCCAGGGAAGGACAGGAAGATCTCCAGGGGGACACAGAACTGCAGGGGGTGAGGCGGGCACTGCCCAAGGCAAGGAGCTTGACAGACTGGTAAGAGCTTTGGAAGGCAAAGGGGCTCAGGAAAGATCCATCTGTGGACACCAGCAGCCTCCAGAGGCCTGCAAGGGACAGTAGGGAGACCAGTGATGCCAGAGTGCGGGGCAGAAATGAGGAATTGTCAAACTGCCCCGGACAATCCCTTCAACAGCCTAACGTACAGCAATGTTTTAGAGGCCAGATAGTACAAAAAATGATACACATATCTCTAGCCACTAAAGTCCTACTGCAGAAAGAGTAGCAAGAGCCTCAGTGTATGAAGGGCATGAAGGACCGACCCACAGAGAGGGAGCTGGATACATGTAACCCATGTATCCAATCAAATGCGCTGAGGTCAAAGTGTAGGATGTGTGTGTTCCAGCAACTAGATTGTGTTGCAGGAGCTCTAAATCCTAACTCATTTTCTACCATTAACTGTCTAGAGGGGCTCAGAGGGGCTCAGTCGGTTGAGTATCCAACTCTTGATTTTGGCTCAGGTCATGATCCCAGGGTCGTGGGCTCAAGCCCTGCACTGGGCTCTGTGCTGAGTGTGGAGACTGCTTTAAGATTCTGCCTCACTTTCTCCCTCTGCCCCCTCCCCTGCTGTGCACACTCCTCTAAACAGAACAAAACAAACCGTCTAGGTCATTTCACTTCCCTGAGCTTCACTAGCCTCCTCTGTAAAACAGGGATGTACTCTGCCTGCTAAAAGGCAGGGGCCGTATCTGATGGTCTCTGATCATAAAC
>NC_043705.1:106263545-106264680 GCF_006229205.1 Suricata suricatta | reverse complement strand
ACTGATTCAACTCATCATTAATATAACAGAGAAGAGGGGCATCTGGGTGGCTCAGTCAGTTAGGCATCTGATTCTTGGTTTTGGCTTGGGTCATGGGCTCATGGTTCGTGGGATCGAGCCCCAGATTGGGCTCTGTACTGATGGCATGGAGCCTCCTTGGGATTCTCTCTCTCTCTCTCTCTCTCTCTCTCTCTCTCTCCCCCTTCCCTACTCGTGTGTATATGCACGGGTTCTCTCTCTCAAAATAAATAAATGTTTAAAAAACATACAATGGAGAAAATACAGGTATTTACGGAGCACTTCCCAAGTGGTTTACAGGCATGGTCTCACTAGCCCCATCTGCCAAGGGAGACAACTGTACCAGGTCAAGGAGTCCTAACATAATTTGGCCACATTCCCTAGCCTCGTGGAAAGGCGGCCACACACACACAACCAATTCCTATTCTATGTGACAGTCTCTGCAACCGGGACAGGGACCGAGTGTTATGGAAACGCCAAAGGGCAGTTAATCCTGACCAGGGAACAGAGAGGCTTCACAGGGGCCTCTGAGACTTGAACAATGAGCAGGAATGTGACAGATTAGGAATGAAGGGAAAGGCATTCTTGGTGAAGGGAACAGCCTGTGCAGAGGCACTGATGGCAAGGAAGTGGGGAGGCTCAGAGGGGGGCTCTCATTGCCTGGTTCAGCTGTAGTGCTGAGCATGTGGGGTGGGGGCCGAGGCAGGAGCTGCTGTGAGATAAGTCAGTGGGAATACAATGGGCTTTTAATCCCGGGCTCAGGTCTGACACTCTTTCATGTCGGTGATGAGATATCATTAAAGGGTTTTTGAGCATTATAGTAACATAATCGCTCTTCTTTTCTCTGTCTTAGGTCCACTAAAAAGTAGTGTGGGTTTTTTTCTATTCTTGATAAAAATGAGTCCCATGTATTAAACAGTTTATGATCAGAGACCATCAGATACGGCCCCTGCCTTTTAGCAGGCAGAGTACATCCCTGTTTTACAGAGGAGGCTAGTGAAGCTCAGGGAAGTGAAATGACCTAGACGGTTTGTTTTGTTCTGTTTAGAGGAGTGTGCACAGCAGGGGAGGGGGCAGAGGGAGAAAGTGAGGCAGAATCTTAAAGCAGTCTCCACAC
>NC_043705.1:106262267-106263445 GCF_006229205.1 Suricata suricatta | reverse complement strand
TAATCCCTTTGTTGGGTAGATGGAGAAGTTGAAGTATATGGGAAGAGGAAAATATCCTATCTAGAACACAGGAGAATTAGTGGCCATGTTGGACAAGAATCCGGATCTCTTGCTTTATCTAGTCCGCCTCTCCCCATGACCTGGTTTCCTAGGATCTCTTCTCCACCCTGCTGGACCTGATCCTCATTCATCCCTACTGCCCTCTGATAAGGGGAAGCTTAGCCCCACCCTGCTTATCAACCTTTTGGCTCTGAAGCCTGAAGGCACTCACCAGAAATTGGGGAGGTGGAAGGTGATGTTTTCCTGGGCGGTGGTCCCAAACCTGAGGTAGCCCAAGGCCCCTAGGCTTATGTCCAGGGTGGTGATCTCGAACATTCCTCCATATAGAATGAGTGGAAACTGAACATCATCCCCGCATCTCGTTTTCCAGAGGCAAAGCCTGTAAACAGAAGGGCCATAATTACACAGTGGCTTCCATTTATGTAAAGACCCCATCTACCCACTGTTTAGTATTCTAAATTCCTTCATCTCAGCCGTCATAAAGCTCGAGAGAGAAAAACTCCAAGACATGGCACCACTAGGTACAAGGAACTACCAAATTATAACAGTCTGTTACTGAAAAGACCTTAAAAGTATTTTAGTCCAGACACCTACACTTGAGTATTCTCTTCCATGCTCAGGAAAAGACTCTACCTCTGAGCAACTTTACGGCCCATGGATGATGATGATGATTGCTGTTACAGAAAACCTCAGAAAGTACGAGCTGGTGTCTTTGTAGGAGTTGTGCTTCTGTGTGCAGCCCACCAGGGGGAGCACCATCCCAAATTTCAGGTCCGGAAGGTGACCTTCCAGCACTAACAGGTGTGTGGCCTGCAGTATAATTTTGGATTCCTCTTGCTTTGAGTTTAGAGGGGAGACTATCTTACACAGCAGAATGTGCAAAGGATCTCAACTGAAGGATGGGAAAAGAGTATAGATTGTATTGAAGGAAACTGTTTCCTTATTCATGGTGTTATTAGTGTCTAGAAAAATCTGTACACGCTCATGCTTTATTCCAGCTCCAGCTGTCTGTGATCTGTGATTCTGTATCTCAGAGTGGTGACGTGGGGGCATCAGCTCTGAATAACAGTCCAGGATGCCGTGTGTGTGTGTGTGTGTGTGTGTGTGTGTGTGTGTGT
>NC_043705.1:106257874-106262167 GCF_006229205.1 Suricata suricatta | reverse complement strand
TCACCAGGTTCCCCAAAGGTTAGCACATTTGCTATATCACCATCTTCTTTCTATATGTGAGTGCAGGACGTATATGTTCCCACACGTAGATACATGACTGTGTGCATGTGTGTGTATAATTTTCTTTGAGGTATGTGTGGGTAACTGGTTTGTATTAAATATTGTGCTCCTCTTGTGATTTCATTCAAAGGGTTTCAGAAGGTAAAAAAAAAAATTCTGGAAACCATTACTAAATTGTCTTTTAGTGCTGGCTTTTTAGGTAACTTTTCTCATGTTGCATTAAAATATCTCTAGCACCCAAAAGTGCTGATTAAGGGCAGTGCAAAGTAAATAGGAGATTTTTAATATGAAGACATGCTTAAGTGTTTAAGTAGGTTGCCTGCTTGGCAGGGATAGTCAGAAAGAGGTTTTCAGTTCTCCTATTTTACAGATGGGTAAAATAAGGCTCTTTGAAAAGACCTGCACAGCATCCCACAGGTTTCTTTTATTTTTTTCTAGCATGTTAGTATTCTCTTATCCACACTGGGCAAAGGACTGGTGAAGCAATATAATAATGACAGTTACTTACTTTGTGCCAGCAACATGCTTTTTTACTTACATCAGCTCATTGAGTTCTTATAGCAACCTTGCTTTGTTGGCATTATAAACCCATTTTACAGATGAGGAAACTGAGGTTCACAGAAGCATTGAATAGCTTGTTGAGGATCACACAGGTTGAACACATGAAGCCAGTCTCAAACCCATGTCTGTTGGCTGCATACCCAGTGCACTTCACCTAGACTGTCCTGCTTTGTCGCTCTCATCGGGGTGGGGATCCTTGACTCATCTCTAACGTTCCCAGAGCAGTACCTTCAAAAACAAAGATGGCTGTCCTGAAGAATAAAGGGTAGGTCTTCCAGTTAGCCACTAGGGTCTGGGATTTCCTGATAGAGAAACTCAGGAGGGGTGCAGGTAGGGGAGGGTGATGATAACGGTTACAGTGACACTGACTTTGAGAAACCACAATGGAAATCCAGCATACAGAGAGCCAGCCAGCCAGCAGAGTCCTACAAGATGTCCAACCTTCTGCCTGCCTGCAACCTTGGTGGATGGACTTTGTTTCTTGAAGAGGACAGAGGCAGTAGGAAGCTCAGGACAGAACTGAGAGCAATGGGGGCTGAGTTCTAGGGCAAGTGTCTGGACTTCAGTTTCTCCATGTGTAAAGTGTGCTGGGGAACTGGGTGGGGTGGGGATAGAGGTTGGCCTCCTGCCCTCGGCCACTCTCTGGAGCCAATAATCTGGGGTCAGTGAGAGAACGAGGGTGTTGGAAGAGCACAGATGCCAAGCCTTCTGATCTGAAGCCTTAATTTTACAGATGGGGAGCCCAAGACTCTGCGAGACCAGCAACAATACTACTAGATGGTTCTTCTCTGATACAGATGTGAGCAGCTAATATTTCTTAGGTCCTCCGGATGGGCCAGGCACTGTGCTAAACTTTTTTTTCTTAATGTTTATTTATCTCTGAGAGAGAGAGAGCATGCGGCAGGGAGGGGCAGAGAGAGAGAGAGAGAGAGAGAGAGAGAGAGAGAGAGAGAGAGAGAGAGAGACACACACACAGAATCCAAAGCAGGTTCCAGGCCCCAAGCTGTCAGCACAGAGCCTATCATGGGGCTTGAACTCACACACTGCAAGATCACAACCTGAGCCGAAGTCAGACGCTTAACTGCCTGAAGCAACCAGGTGCCCTGTGCGCTAAATTCTTTAAATGCCTGGTTTAGTCCTCACTATGACCCTACAGGGCAGGGATTGTTATCTTCATTTTAAGGATAAGAAAATCCAGGCTCGAGGCTTCTTTATCTTTAGTTTCTCCTTCCATAAAGCAAGGCTGTTAACTACAGCAGCATGTCTGAAACTTTAGTCATTTATCACATGTGTGTCCACCTGTATCTTTGTCACAAGTCAATGTTTTAAAACAGAACTGGTTTTAAAAAGAAGTATGATAATGAAGTTCTAAACTATAAGTACTACCTAAACATCTGCCCCCTAGACTCACGACCCAGGTTGCCAGAAGTATGGAAAAACACTTTGAAAAAGCACTGAATTAAATGAACTCTAGGTCCAGTCCCGTCTCTGACTCTGTACGGACACAGAATCCTGGAGTCTAATGAGGCCTGACAGCTTGAGAACAATACTCTTCATGAGACACCAGCCATGAAAAGGAACACCTTAAAAATCCACTTGTAACAAGATGATCTCTAGGTTATATACACCAAACTGGTCTCCAGGAGCCCCGGAAGGTTCTTTATTCTTTCTGGGAACAGAGAGAGCCACTTTCCAGCCAGGAAGGCCTGAAGGGGTGAGTGGGAGCTTCCACTGTGGCCTTGGCTTGGGGTGGGGCCCTCAGAAAACAAAGGAGTTCATGTGCAGTACCCTGTCCTTACCTTGCTTTTGGCTATTGAAAATAGCCAATATGTGCAGCTATTTCAGCTCAGTCCTGATTGGAATTCAACAGGTTTTGACTTTACTTTAGGGCAACATGCATGTACAGAGATTGCTTAAAGTGTTGCGACTCAAAGTGTGGTCAGAGGACCGGCAGCATCGCCTCCCCTGGGAGCTCCCTGGGGATACAGACTCTCAGGCCCCCCTCAGATCTCCTGGGTCAGAACCTGCATTGTCACAAGGTCCTCAGGTGGTTTGCATGCACATTGGAGTTTGAGGGGTCCTGTTCTGAGCTATTGCTGATGCCGCTGGTCCCAAGACCGTGCCTGGCATAGCCATGCCTCAGTCACCCCAATGCTTGGCCCATCAACAGAATCAATTGGGGGAATCAAAACAAACAAACAAACAAACAAACAAAAATCCACAAAGATTCCTGGATTCCAAATTCCAAAGATCCTGATCCACTACAACTAAAGCAGGGCCTGGGAATCTGTTATGAAACAAGATCTCAAGGCAATTCTGCTGCTTAGCCAGGTTTGGGGCAGGTGTGAGCTTACATTTAGTGGTAACCAAGTTCCAGGCAGGGGTCCACACTCTTCACGTTTATTAACCTATCTGACCCTCAGGACGGCCTTAGGTGATGGGTACTAGTATCAGTCCCATTTCCCAGATGGGAAAACAGGAGGTAACTTGTCAAGGGATGAAATGGGAGGGGGGCTATAAATAGAATTCAGGTCACTTGGCTCCAGAGCAGGGATCTCAGTGCTCCTGATCTCAGCACGGCAGGATGTTTAACAGCATTCCTGGCTTCTACCTACTAGGTGCCAGTATACAGAACTCTCCTAGTTGTGACAACCAAAAATGTCTCCATGAATTGTCAAAAGTCCCCGGGGGCAAATTGCCCCTGGTTAAGAACTGCTGCTCTAGAGTCTAGACCTGCCCCCACCACCCTTGCTCTGCTGCCGAAGAACCACAGGGTTTGCACCAAGTAGTTTTACACCACAACAGCCTAACCAGGTCCGAACTGCTAGCTCGATTCTAATGAATGAGTCAGGGTCGCATGGGTTGTGCAAAACTAGGATTCCAATCCACATTTCAGGCTTTTCCTTGATTGACTCCACACACGGTGATATCTGGGGGAAGGTTTTGTGCCTTGTTGAATGAGCAAAGTTGAAGGCCAGGGATGGACCATGTCCCTCACTACATTTAATTGGTTCAGGGGTGGTATCTGACCCAAGCTGAACCAATGAATTCCTTCTCTGGGCTTCTGGGACCAGCTAGAACTCAGATTTGTTTCTTTCTTGTGCCTAAAGTGGTAAAATCTAAAACTCAAGAGCTGGGAACAGAGCTGGATCGCATTAAGAGTCATAGAGTCACATAGAGTCACATAGAGTCAACCTGGGCAGAGGTACTGGAAGCACTGACGTGGCCTGTCTTCTGGGTTTGTGCTGCTTCCAAAACCTGACTGCCTCTGGATCCTTCTTGGCCCAGCTGTTCCTCAAAAGGTCCCAGGATCTTTCCCATACACCCTCCCCCCGCCCCTGTTACTTTTAGTTGAGTTGACTAAGAGTCCTTATTAGTGTGTCCCTGTTAACAAAATACCTACTTGTAGGGGGGGGCGGGGATCCTTCTTGGTATCAGTCATCTGCTCCTAAAATTTGACAATCTGTGCAAGCATGCCGATAATCAAGTGCCTATTATTTTAAATGGGAAACGCATCACATGACACAACAACCCCAAACACACAACCGATTTTTAAAAGGTAAGCAAAACTCAATAAAATATCTACATGTAAGCAATAAACTTGATGTTTGCTATAAATACTTACCATGTGATACTCAGCACAGATTAATGTGTCTCTAAAAGTTGCTTTAT
>NC_043705.1:106177846-106257774 GCF_006229205.1 Suricata suricatta | reverse complement strand
CAGCAGAAAACAATGTAAGAAATGGCTCAAGACATTTCTCACAGATTGTTTTGTTTTGTCAAGTCTATTAAATTGAGTTTTATATATACGGAGTACAGAAAAGTTGGAGTGGCACAGATGCATTCACTCTATGTAGTTTGGGCATTAAAAAAATAGACATTCTTTTAAAGAAACAGTGGAAGAAATGTTCTAAGTGAGGATCCTGTATATATGTGACAACCCTTCCCCAACCCGAAATTTTCTTTTTCGGGGGAAATCATTAATAGTCCAGAGGGTGTGTTTCCATTTTGTTTCACACGCATCTGTGTGTGCACATGCATGTGTGTTCGTGCGCGGGCACACACGCGCACACATCCATCGAGAGGATGGCCTGGGGTGAGGAACTTGCGTGGAAGAGGTGCTGGAAGATGAGGACCAGGATTCCAGCATGAGAACGCTGGCGAGCACGGAGAAAGTCCTCAGGCCTGGAAGGTTCTGGATGAGCACCCCTGACGCCAGGAAGCAGAGTACCGCGCAGACGCGGATGTCCAGGGTAGGCGTGGGAGGAACGACCCCTCTGCCCCACAATTGCCAGTGGTCCCATTGGCTGTCTGATAACCTGCAGATAAGGAAGGAAGATGTGAACCTCCCCTACGACCTGCCAGTCCCCGCCCCATGCCTTCCAGCCTTTCCCGCAGGTTTGCAGCCCTCAGAAGCACCAAGCCAATGGCGGTTTCCTTTGTGGAACGTTTCCCTGCACTCCCAACTTTCTCTTAGTGACTGGTCAGCTTGCGGGTACAATGCCCCACAAACTGGATCAAGCCGCTACACTAGATCAGAGCACCTAGCCCATTTCCTCAACGGGGTTCATGACAGACTGTGATTTTACCCTAGCTTGATTATGGTTAAATGTTATGTTTCCCACTAGAAGGTAGGTATCAAGTTTGCTCGCTCCTATATTGCCAGCAAAGTGACCAGCATCCAGTCTGTAGCAGGATTCTCAAATAAGAGTCGTGACACCGAGGCTCTTCTTCCCAGGAAGCAACTTTATTCCTAATGGCACTGCTCAGTTGGGTTCTCGTACCCAAAGAACTGAGCCACCCCTCCCTGAACGCCACGTGGCATAGTTCTTTATATATTTTTTATTTCTTTGTCTCCTATATATGGTAACACACAAACATGCAGTGTGATTAAGTGGTCTCATGTTACAAGGTCGTAGGGATGTTGTCAAGTATGCCTGTAGCCAGGTTTCCTTGAGGGTTTTTTTTTTTCTTTCCTTAGGGAGGGGACCCTACCACATTCCCCGCTTTGATGCCCAGACCCTTCTATTTTGGGTCAAAGAGAATCATCTTGGTTTGGAGGTTTATATTGGCTGTCCTTTCACATACCTCGTATAGTCCACCTGGGGCCCGCCATTTGATAGCGGGGTTGACATTGTCCCAGGCCTCTGGGAGGTGAGAAGTGAGACAGGAGTGGGGATCTGGCTCAAGGTGATCTGGGGTCCCCCACCATTGAGTTTTTCGGGCAGTTGAGTTACAAAATCTTTGGCTTAGGCACGCTAAGTTTTGAACAGAGACAATGATAAACGTTTTCCCCTTACGCAAGACAGTTTTTCCCAGTAATTGACCTTTTGAGAAGTCAAACCCCGGTCGTGGGACTTGGGTATTTTGTTTTACTATTAGGTATGTGGGGACAGAATTATTTTAGTCTCTTATGGCCATTGTCTCCCTATGTTGGTACCAACGAAGTGTCCTATCCACAAAAGGAAGGTGAGTGCTAACAGAAACCTCTCACTACGTTTCTAGCTGGCCAGGGCGGCAGATTATTAACTCTACAGCAAAGAGTAGAGCACTAATCACAATAATAGTGAGAAATAAGGCATGACAGTACATCACAGTAAGGAAACATATAAAAATAAGGACAGTCTTCTTTCCTCGGACCCAATTCAAGCTTCTGCAGTGCATAGATTCGTCAGCTTCCGGAGTGACCAAAGCAGGGCTGCAGCCTCCCGGAGCCTCTGGAATTCTAGATTGCTTCTTCCATATGGTCAGCTCATATGGCGTTGATGGATGAGGAATGCACGCCCAGTTTCGAGATGCTGGCTTCACTCTCCTATAGTGAATCCAGGGACACACTTCGGCTATCTTTACTGCAGTAGGGGTGCACAAAATGACAGTGAATGGTTTCCTCCAGAGGGGTTTTGGGGGTTGAACATTTAAAAAATTTTTTAGATGTTTTTATTTATTATTGAGAGACAGAGCATGAGCATGGGAGAGGCAGAGAGAGTGAGAGACATAGAATCTGAAGGAGGCTCCAGGCTCTGAGCTGTCAGCACAGAGCCCGACATGGGGCTCAAACTCACAAATCGTGAGATTACGACCTGAGCTGTAGTCAGACGCTTAACCGACTGAGCCACCCAGATGCCCCTGGGGACTGGACCTTTCATCCCTTTATCCATACTGCATCTCCTGGTTTAAAGGGGTGAACATCTGTGGGCAGATTCACACGTAATAGCTCCCTGACCCAGTGGCATAAGGTGGTTAGGGTAAAGCTAAGGGCCTGCCTCTGTTGTCTTAGGGTTAGATTGTCTATCTCATTTAGAGATCCACACCCTATGCTCTTGATAATGGGGGGAGGGTGCCCAGAAAGGGTTTTATGAAGGGAGAGCCCCATCTGCTTCTTTAGCCTCCCACTTGCAGCTGCACTGGGCCTCCCTGAAGGTCCCTATCTCTCCCTGCCTAATGCTAACCCTCTCCCTACTCATTCCTCCCCTGGATCAGGGCCTGTAACTGCTGTTAGGAAACAGGGATGATGATCTTTCTGGGATGGTGGTGGGGGGAGGGTACAGCAGTTAGAGTCTACCCAAGGGTCAGTTGAGTGGCCCACAGGTATGGTTTTACTGGAAGGCTGGCAGGCACGAGGCAGAATAGACATTATCGGACACAAAGAGAAAAACACAAAGTACAGATTGTACTGACCAACAAGATGGCATCTTAAGATAATGTCTACAGTTTCCAAACCTGGCAAACAATCTGACTTTGAAAACAACATATGTCAGGGAATCTCTCATAATCCAAGTGATGGAGAAGCAGGAGCAGTAAGTAATCGATGGCTCTATTTTCCAAGAGTTTGGCCCTACCTTAATTTAAAAAAAATTTTTTTTAAAGCATTTAATGCTTGTGAGGTGTTATTTAGAGTTTGGCTGAGTATAAGTAGACAGTTTGCTTTATTTTGAGGTGTAAAACCTTTTCAAGAGCCAGGAGTTCTACTAGAGAAAGAGTCAAGGCAGCCATTTACCATTATTAATTTGTAAATATTTAGGTAAGCCAAACCTGGGTAGTATTTTATAAAGCAGAATTCTTATTACTTTTTGTATCTTTTCTGTCTTGTAGGGGAAGGCCTTTACCCAATTAGTAAAAGTATGAACCCATACCAACAAATGCCATTTTTTTGACCTTGGCATGTGAGTGAAACCTAATTGTTAGTCTTTTTTGGATAGCTTCCAGTTCGCTGATTGTCTGGGAGAGCAAGCCTGTGTTTGAGAGGGTTGTTTCTAAGACATACTTCACAGCCTGATACCACTTGACAATTTTTATTTTGTCAGTAAACATCCTTTGGGCCATTTGACAAGTTTTGCCCCTCCCTAAATGAAAGGTCTGATGCTGTGTTTTAATAATCTTTGAGTTCTGCGAGTTTGGTAATAGTAATTTTAGCCCTGCTTTGTTTGTAACAATTCCAAGGGCTGGATGCAGTGTTTAGAAGTCAGACCCCAGTATTTTTTTTTTTTTTTTGAGAGAGAGTAGGTGGGATTGAGTGTCCTTTAATAATTGGTATAGCAGCAAACTATTTTCCTGAACCCTGGTATCAATAGCCTACAACATCCAGTAATTTCCCAAAACTCATACAATTGTTTATTTGTCCTGGAGTTAGTGGCACCATAGTCTCTAATTTAGCTATAATGTCCCTTTCTAGCAGGGGAGTCAGGCCCTCTGGCACATCAGAAAAGAATGAGAAGAAATTAGGTTTCCCCCTTTACATACCAGGGACTGAGAGAAAAATTTAGTTAGAAGTTTTCCAGAGATGCCTCTAATCATCATGCTGCCTGTGGACGGCTGGCCTGGGGTGGGAAGAGGACATAAAAGTAGCTCTGGTGCTAAAAAGTTTTCCTTCTCTGCCGGAGGGTTTCTTATTGACGGTTGGTTCAGGGGAGGCACCGTAAAGAGCCCCAGGCCCAGGTTAGTCCCTTCCAGGGACATTGGTTATCTGAGCCCTCACAGATAGAGGTCCCTGAGGGCATTCAGATCTCCAGTGAGTGTCTCCATATCAGGGTTGTCCCCTCTGGGGATATTCTCATTTTAGTGCTTTCAGCAGGTATATAAATGGCACTTGGTGCCAGGACCTCCTGAAGTCCCGTCTGACATAGTAGATAAGGCTAAAACTAAGGTCTCAGATTTTTTTAAGCCTCCTTTTCTGTTTTGTTTGTAATAAACCCAACTGGCAGCTCGTAAGAGCTCCTCAAAGGCCAACAGCCAGTTTTTGCATTTTCTCTGAATATCTAGAGCTGATTGAGTGACAAATTTGTCTAAAATCATCTCATCCTTAGGGGCGTCAGGGAAGATAGCCATATATCTAATGAGAACCCCCCTCAACCTCTCCAGAAAGACCACTGGCTCTCATTTTGTGTTTGTAACATAGTGGCTAAGTTAGCATAATTTAAGGGTTAAATCTTAGATTTCCTTAAAAAAATTTTTTTTTAATATAGAGGACCCTAGGAAAAGGAGGTTGGGGTGGAAGACTTTGCTTCCTCCTTATCTAGGTCTGTTTTGGATACCCCTCATGATTTGTTACCCCTCATGATTGCTGGACTTTACGAAGGGGTTGCCCTTAAATTAGGATCTACCTTACATTGCTTACATATATCTCGATTTTTTTTCTTAAGGCCCCAAAACAATGAACATAGGGGAATTCTCCCCAGTTCCCTTCACATTTGCAGAACAAGTCCATTTATAGGATAGTATTGTCATTGATATTTCCCTCTGGAGGCCAGGTTCCCTCTTCCAATTTGTATTGGGGCCAAGCTGTTGGGCAAAAGAAAATGAATCCAAAGGAGTAATGGCCTTGGTTGGGGAATCACCCGTCTATAGGAAAAAGGAAGACAATTGTACTTTGTCTCAATTTCCTTTAGCTGGCCAGGAGAAACCTCATCTCTTGGTCCTGTCTTTTGGCTGGCTATGTGACTGGCAGCCACAAGCCCTGCCAGTCTTGCAAGGTGCTGGGAGTAGTCATTTTACCCAGCCTTGACCCTACCTCTGAGAGCTGACCTGGCCTTTCCTGTTTGTTTGTTTGTTTGTTTTTTCTTACCCCTCCATTTCCAACCAGCAGGACCTTGAGGGAGTGGACTGTGAGGAGACAAGATTTTCGATTGTTGTAGTTAACGCTAATTTTGTTTTGTCCCAACGGTAACTATGTATTTATCATTGGCTATTGAGGGAAGGGGTTAAAGGGTCAAAGTCAAGGTCTATTCCCCTGCCTTTTTTCACAATGCCCACATAAATATGTTTCAGCCATGTGGATGAATAGATATATATTTTGGCATACAATGGGCTAAGTTTAGTAAAATGGTTCCCACGTATCTTAGTAAAAGTCCTTCATATACCATCCATCCCTCATATGGCAGAGGCATCCATTTCTCTGCTAAATAGGAAAAACAGAAACGTAGAGGGTTTGGAAGGTGGCACCAAGGGTATCGCCATCATTTCCCCAGCCTTTGGATCAAAGGAGGAGGCATTTTCGTCTTAGCCCTGTGTACGTTTAAAATCCATTTATTTTAACCTTAGTCTGTCCCGACCACATATAAAATTTCTTTTTAAAGATTTTCCTTCACAAACCTTCTACAACTTTTCTTTGCATTTAGATTTTGTCCCACATCCTTTTTCTCCAAATAATCAGTCTCACTTAGGACAAAATTTCTTTTACCTTCAACAAAAATATATTTCCATTTCTTATAGCTTTCTTTGATATCTCCTACTTTTCTACTTACAGAGTTGCTTTTCTTATTTTTATCAGTTTTTAACTGCATTCAGCAGAATTTTAACTCTTAGAAACTTTAGTCTCAGGTGAAAACTAAGTAGTAACCAATTGTGAACTTTATGTTACATCCGAATTTTTTTTGTAGATGCCACTTATGACTCCATTAAACACAAAGCTTAATCCTTAGTTTTTCTGCAACAAGTCAGAAGCACAAACCTACTTTTAGTAATTAGTACTTTAGTCTCTATCTCAGTATATATCCAATGAATTCAATCTCAATTTATCATCCAAGCAAAACTTTAACATTTTAGGTTACGAAAGACTTTGAAAGCTGTTTTAACAATTACCCATGAAAACTTTGAGACAGACAAAATTAACCATCACTTTAAGTCATCCTTTTGTTACCAAATTTGAACAGATATAACATGAGCTTATTTGACCTTCAGCTAATCTAGGAAGAATAAAAGTTTTCTTTTTAATGTTGATAAACATTGTCTATCTCAAACTAACCAATTTAAGTTAGCTTAAACGCTGAAAACGTTTTACTTGGGTCCACAGAAGACAGTTTGTTCCCCATGGTTAATTTTTACCTGGAATGTTGGTGGGGAAATCTGACACGGGTGGTCTTTGCTCCTCAACATCTTGGGTAGGCGTTGAGGAGTCAGCTAAGCAGGCCGCCCCCCAGGTGGTGCAGAAACGGAGTGGGGGAAGGGAGGGCAGAAGAGGAGAGGTGCCTGCAGGAGGCAGAAAAAGCGAATTCCCAATTTTATATCTTGTCAGTTCAGACAGAGGAGCAGATTCCAGGTTTCTTTTGTTTTGTTTTCCACCAGTGGAATCGGGCAGCCCATGTCAGTCCGGAGAAGACAGGGAATGCCCCGAAACAAAAGGAGTTTCGGCAGCAGTTTGGGAATATTCCTTAAAGTCCCCATTCTGAGGTAGAATAACCAGAGGCAGCAGTTCTAATTATCATAGTCATTGGCCCAGGAAATGAAGGAGCGACAAGTTCCCATCCACAGTCACATGCTCCCATCCACAGTCACATGCTCCCATCCACAGCCACATGCTGTCACCCAGTGCCTTAGCGTTGCATCTTCATTCCTCTTCCCTTGTGGAACTACCAGGGCAACTCTGGGAGGTGATCAGGCTCCCCTTCTGCATCTTAGGGGCAGGTCTGCTAAAATGAACCCAGGTTCCTACCCGTCTGACGGGGGCCCCCTGAACTGGTTCCTGGGCCTCGCGGGTTCCATTGGCCCACACGGGTCCTCACCTGGGCATGCCGGAGGGCTAGTCTCCTGTGTGTCAAGCAGTCCATTGGCACCAGGCAAGGCCGCCTCACCCGGCGCCCCAAGGTTTGCATCCCCAGTAGCAAAGGAGGTGGAAATACTCTGTCTCCGTATCCCAGATGAGAGCCCCCAAGTAATGTAGCAGGATTCTTGCATAGAGAGTCATGAGACCAAGGCTTTTCTTTCCAGAAAGCAACTTTATTCTTGCAGGTACTGCTCAGATGGGTTCATACCCAAAGAACTGAGCCCCTGAACACACGTGGCATAGACTTTAGACTTTTATGTATTTTTTCTTTGTCTATCTCCCATATATGGTAACACACAAACATGCTGTCTGCATCCCTCACAAGAGGGATATTGTCACATATACTTATAGCCAGGTTTCCTTGAGGTTTTTTTTTCCTTTCCTTTGGGAGGGGACCCTACCACAGGTTGATAGTCAATACCTATTTACTGAATTGAAAGAGAGCTTTTGATGAAATTCTGAACAGAGACAGAGAGATAACGCAGATACTACATTAAAAAAAATTTTTTTTAATGTTTGCTTTTTATTTCTGAGAGAGAGACAGAGCATGAGCAGGGGAGGGGCAGAGAGAGAGAAAGAGAGAGACCGGACTTCAAAGCAGGTTCCAAGCTCTGAGCTGTCAGCACAGATGAGTGGGGCTCAAACTCACAGACTGGAGATCATCACCTGAGCCGAAGTCGGACCCTTAAACAACTGAGCCACCCAGGTGCCCCTAGATATTTCCTTTTTTAAAATAAAGATTTCATTTTATGATGACAGAAAATACCTATGGTAAAGATTTAGAAAACAAAGTAGAATTATCTTTGGAGTCTCTCAGCCTTGTTTATAACAGCAATAACATAACATAAAATAGAAATAGCCCAAATGTCTATTGATAAGGACTCAGTAAATAAATCATCTATAATGAATTTACGATCTATCATTATGCAAGAAAAAAAGTAAATGGCAGATCAATATCATAGTTTGAGAAGAATGATTACTACATCAGGTATTCAAATATTTATGAAAATGTGAAAAATGATTCACATAACTTTTAGCAGTATGCTCTTGCTGGGGAGAGATTTATAGGTATCTTTAATTCAGTAATATTTATATTACTGTTTGGTTTTGTTTAAGAAAGAGCTGCAAAAGGGGCGCCTGGGTGGCTCAGTCGGTTAAGCGTCTGACTTCGGCTCAGGTCATGATCTCATGGTTTGTGGGTTCAAGCCCCGCGCCTGGCTCTGTGCTGACGGCTCAGAACCTGGAGCCTGCTTCAGATTCTGTATCTCCCTCTCTCTTGGCTCCTTTCCCACTCATGCTCTGTTTCTCTCTGTATCAATAATAAATAAATATAAAAAATTAAAAAAAAAGAAAGAGCTGCAATGGTTTTGTGTTCTGCTGGGATAAAATCAACCACAATGATTTAATAATGAAGATAAAAGATACACCTGTAGGTTCCTCTCAGAGAGGCAGACACTGGTGCTATTTTATTTTTAATGTTGATTTATTTATTTATTTTGAGAGAGAGTGCAGGCCTCAATCTCATGAACCATGAGATCATTACCCGAGCCTGAATCAACAGTTGGAAGCTTAACTGACTGAGCCACCCAGGCAAGCCAACTGTGGTTACTATTTTAGAGTAAATACTATATATATATATATATATATATTTTTACATTTGTATATAGACACATGCAAACATATATAGTAACAAAAGTGAGTTTCTTATGTACACAGTACCTTGGAGCCTGCTTTTTTTTTTTATGGCCTATACCACTTGTGTTTGTTTCAGCACACGGGTCTGAAGAACTAATATCTATGAGCGGTTGCTCTAATAACTCCAGAGGAACTATTCTTATCTCAGTGAGCTCACAGACTCGTTATAAGGAAGGGATGTGGACACATAACTATATTCAAGGGAAGCTCTATCTATCTATCTATCTATCTATCTATCTATCTATCTGAACTGAGAAGAGAAATATAAGGTAACAATTCTGTGTGGATCAGGAATCATACCCAGAGGAGGATGGGAGTGATTTAGACACTTGGAGATGAGTGCAGGAGGAAGGACATTGCATGTCGGAAGAATTGTAAGTAAAGGCTCAGTGGTGGGAAATGACAGGATATATTTGGCAATAGTAGATAGCACTACTGTGATGGGACATACACCATTTAAAGAAGAGAAGTGGAACATCAGGCTGGAGGGTAGGTGAGTGCCAGGTCATCCAGAGGTTTGTGAGCCAGATTAAGGTGTTTAGAATAATATTTTCTCTAAAGTAAAGATCGTGATTATTTTCAAGTGAAAAGGTATGCTTGGATTTACCTGTTGCTGCTGTAGGGACCTGGAACTTCCAAAGCAAAGGCCGAATCATTTAACCTTTAGCTAACTTGGTCGATTTGGAGAAAGCTACTCAAAGCTCAAGCTGGGCTATCTCTGCCCATCTGTGTTTCTGCTCCAGGGCTCTGCCTGCTTACAGTTATCTGCCAGAAACATAAGGAACGCATAGAAGCCCAGGTGATCCATAACCAGAAAGAAGAACATGATGTACCCGGGTGTTTGGAGGAGATTATTGTGAGACGGAGGAAGGCAGAGCAATATGGGGCCACCTCGTGTGCTGTGTTATCAGCCCCTGGCTCAGCTCCCCTGCTTGGATGCCCTTGCTACCTACAGCCACAGCTATGAAGGCTTGCAGTAGCCTCACATCTCCAGCTCCAGAAGGGACAGGAATGGCCCTGGAAGTCTCATTACCCCCACGTCCAGGTAAGTTTTTAGGCAGAAACTTTGTGTCCAGGCTCAGCCTCCTGATCCCATTATCTGCTGCCCAATCTCATGTGCTTAGAGAAGGAAGCTCTGTCCTCTTGCAAATGCCAGCTGACTTGATTTGGACACTGAACGCTTGCTCAGAATTGACCATCCTATCCCCCAAGAAATGAACTAGTTTCCATTCTTGTCCCTCCAATCTATGGACATAGCAGCTCTGGTGGTCTTTAAAAACTCGTTGATTATATCATGTCCTTCCTCTGCTTCAAGAGGGGGTTTTTCTCTGCTCTTGAAATAACACACTGATGCATGACTGGCTCCTGCCTGCCTTTCCATTTTTCCCTTCTACAGTCGCTTCCTCCTCAGAATGCTTTGCCAGCTTCTGAAGGACTCTGGGTTCTTCACACTTCGTGGCCATTTGCGATACTATTCCCTAAGGAAGTTCGTCCCATGCTTCTTCAAGTCGTTGCCCTTATATGAGCTTCAGGTCTTGGCTTAAACCTCAGCTCTTTAGACAGGTTTGCCCCAACCCCCTATAGCTCTTATCCTAGTTCACAGTTTTCCTTATTTACTTTCCATCTCTACTGCTAGGTAATACAACTCCATTCAGGCAGGGAGTCATGCCTGTCTTATTTACTCCTGCCTCCCTAGCTCCTGGCATGGGGGCTGGTCTAGAGTGGGTACTCAGTGGACACCCGCCGGAGTCCGGCTCCAGCAGGTCCAGGGCTCCCTGAAAGGATGGACGGTGTCGGCGAAAGAGAGAGTGAGAGAGCCTCGGCTTTCTTTCTCATCACCAGGCAGGCGTCTCTGCTCTGTTGGTTTGTGTGTCTTTATTTATAGATCAAGTGTTAACATGACATCAAAAAGTGGAATTTTTACTAGAAATAATTCTCAGTGATAAAATGTTTTAAAAGCATACAGAAACAGGTTTTACAGAGGCATTTTTGCAGGATTACACTAATTTCAGTCAGGTAGTTAATTTTTACAAATAGGATAACAAGATATTCTCAGTGAAATGCAGATAACATACACATTTGTTTAAACTGGTGGTAAATCTTACAACTAAGAAGACAGTAGGATGTTCTCAGTGAGAAACAAAAAGCAAACACATTTGTATATGTCAATAACGCTAGGATTCAGGCATAGACTCGGCTAGAAGTCATTCTGTCTGGCTCACAAAAGGAAGAAAGTATTTGCGCTGGTTAGTAAGTTGCTTGTGTGAACCTTGTTATTTGATGTTAAAGGTGGAAGCATCATAGGGGCCCTAGATGTGCTGGCCTTTGTGTATGAGTTTAAGTTTTAACTACTCTTACCCATCCTCATAATGGATATCAGTGTAAGGGAAGGTATTTGTGGCACCAACTAGCAAAGGTCTGTGCAGTAACTTATGCCTGGCTCTTCTTTGTTTCTTATCTCTAAGTTAGGCTCTTTTTCTCTGGGCCAGAGTTAATAGTAACTCTTGTGTTTTTAACTCTCCTTTACTATCTATGTCTTGGGTCTGTAAGGCTTATTAGAAGAGCTGTTCGACGAACATCTGCAGTGCTTTGTTTAAATTCTTCTTTGTAGAGGTGGGAATATGCCTCTTCCTGTGAGTATCTGTGTGGAAATATCAGTCTGATTTGGAACACTGGGAAGCCTAATCAATAACAGCATTCCCATTTCCAATATGAGCCAATAGTATTAGGAGATACCAGTTTCACTTCATGGCAGGAGCTGTGCAAACATCTGCCATTTTCTTGCCATCACTGTGTCATCCAGCAAGGCTGATGCGGCTCCCAGCAGACACCTGTTCAGTGAGTGGGTGAATGAATTAATGAGCGAATGGGACCCTGGTTTCTCAGTGAATGGGCTCTTCTTCTAGAAAGTACACAGAGTCCATGTGACTTTGAGTCACTGCATACCGGCTGGCATTCTCTGATGTTCAGGGTCAGACTAGCCCAGGACCTCCTCAGCTTGATCCCTTTTTGCTTATATCACCTTCTAGTTTCTTGGCCCTGGCTACTTCAGTCGCGGGAGCTGGAGGATCTCTACTGCCCACTTTCTACACCCTGGCCCCAGCTTCCCTTGGACCCAGGCTCCTTGTGTTTAGACGGGTCCACAATTAGCAGAACCAAGAGTATTGAAGAAAGATGTTCACAGAGTACCCCAAATCACAATTATAGCAAAATGTGATATCAAAATGCATTTATTAATGATTGCCGGTAAAGGTTCTACCCCAGCATGACATCCACTGAATTGAGAGTGATTATTTCACATGGTGAAAGCAGTATCCAGTAGCCTCATCACTTAATCTTTTGAATTTCAATGACTACAGAATAGTGGGCAGTCAGGGGAAGGAGAGGAAGAAGAGCTGACAAAAAAACCTCCAAAAACCAAAACACACACACACACACACACACACACACACACACACACACAGCTCTGCTGTCAGAATGTCCCCTGACTGCAGGAAGAGGTAACTCCAGACTCTAACCCCCCAGAATCAACTGAGCTACACTCAGAGTAACTAACTGTTATTCTTTCCTGGGACAACCAGGAGCTGAGTGCATTTAGATAACATGTTTGCCCAGAGTTGTGGTTTTTAGCCTGTTATGATTGACTGTGTAACTTTGGGCTAGTTGTTCCTGTTTTGAAGGTTCACTTTCCACATCTGCACTTTTAGGGGGCTGGGTTTTAGAAGTTCCTGTCTCTGACCTTGTGAGAGTCCATCTTGACCCTTATGCAAAGCTCAAGTCTTACTGTTTCGTTGCTGTCTTCCTTTTAGGGTTAAAGAAAACCCTCCCAATAAGCACAGCAAACGTCAATTTTTTATATATTCATTTGCTCCTAGAAGCTACTTCTATAGTCAATAGTGTATGGTTGTTTCTTTAGGGCAGCATTTCCCAAATGTTCATACACATCAGAATCATCTGGAGATCTTGTTAAAATACAGATTGCTGGGGATGCCTCATCAAAGCCCCATGGTTCATAAAAGGCCCATTCAGTCTAAGGGAGAGGACACAGGAAATGGGTCTTTGCTGGGTTTAGCAGAATATGGCGAGAAGAAAGCAAGGCAGGCTGTTAGCACAAGGCTGCATGGAAGGGTGAATAATAGATGTGTGGTGGAAATGATAGGTATCAATGCCCACTGGTGCCCACCCTGCCTCCTCACTTTCCTGAAGGGTCCAAAACTCATCTTCCCTCCCCCCCAAACATTTAGTGAGCACCTACTGAGTGTTTGCAGCTGTGCAAGGCATGAGGGTACATATTATTGAATAAGAGAGGCAGGACCCTGTTCTCCTGGAGCTGTTGGCCAAGTGGATTAATGAGTCACATGTACTCACTGAACGCATGGCCACACTCAGGCCCAGAGGGGGCAGGGCACTTGTCCAAAGTCACACAGGGAGCTGGGGCAGTGTCAAGACCTGATCTCAGGTCTCCCAGCTCCCACTACATTGATTTTCCTTTTATATGTGGCTGCTTCCCTAAGGCCACACAAATTGCTGGTCTTTGTGCTAGCAACAAAGATGACTATGCATGCTACCCCGTGTTGCAATGATTTTTACCAGGAGTGCAGGGACTCATGCTCCTATGGGCTCATCAGAATTTCAAGGAAATATAATGAAGAATGTGACTTATTTTCCACTTAATGAAAAAATATAGCAGTGATGAATGCCTATTCTAAAAAGGTCAAATGGTCTAGAAGTATATACTGAAAAAAGGGACATCCCTATTTATATCCTCCCCTATCTCATTCCTAATTCTCCTCCTTCCTTCTTTCCTCAAAAGTAGCTACTTTTAACAGTGTGGTTATGTGCTCAAGTCCAGAACTTCTCTATGCATTTGTAAACATTACATACAATAATTTATAAATATTATGTATATAAACAGGTACTTAAAATGAGTTTTAAAAAGCATATATGTATAATTATTATTTTTTAAGCTTTCAAATATATCTTTATTTCTTCTTTTTTTTAATCTTTATTTCTTCTGAAGAATGGGGGTATTCTTGTTGAAACTTTGGCTATCACACCATCCTTCAGCCCAAATTCTGGCATAAGTTAACATAAATAAAGCACACCATAAGGTCCGTAGCAATCTACAAATAAATGTCATATATATATTTTACTTAATCCTCAAAACTATTCTATGAGGTAGGCTCAACTGAATGTCTTATGATACTTTTATACAAGAAAACTGATGCTCAGAGAAATGGAGGGAATTGCCCAATGAACCACAACACCCATGAAACAAAGCTAGATCTCAAACCCAGCCCTTTTACCCCCAAATGATTCCCGTTGCATTGTGCCCTACATAATGTCCCAGTGGATTTAGTAGGTTTCCTCATTCCAGTGTTGAGCACACAATTGGTGGGTATTGTTCACCTCTGCTAAGTAGCTCTTAAAGAAACTGGCTAAAGCCATTCTGCATTAAGGGTATTGTAGAGCTGTGGCAAAGCATATATAATAGTATTTTTTGAATTGTGTATGTAAAGTGAAAAAGGGACACTGCTTTTGTGATAGAAACTGCAGGGAGAAAGACTGAATAAGCTCTTGGTTGATGGGGCATGACTGAGAGGTCTTGTTCTGGGTGCAAAAAGCAAGGTGGCAGGAGACAGGGCCAAACACGGCAGTGGAACTAAAGCAAAGGAAGCCTTTCTTGCGAGGAAGCGTGAAGGCTCTCCCTGGAGCAGAAGTAGTGGGCACAGGGGTGCTTGAATGGCTCAGTAGGTTGAAGCGTCTGACTCTTGATTTTGTCTCAGGTCATGATTCCAGGGTCGTGGGATTGAGCCCTGCGTGGGGCTCCTCACTCAGTATGGAACCTGCTTAAGATTTTCTCTCTCCTCTCCTTCTGCCCCTCCCCCCTGCTTGTACACACTTTCTCTCTCTCTAAAATAAATTAAATAAGATAAAATAAAATAAAAAGAAGTAGTGGGCACAGTTCTCCAGGACACTCACACAGTGCATGGCCACGAGGCCTCATCACCAGCAAACTGAGAGGACCCAGCCAGAGATGGAGATGTGGTTAAGGAGGAAAGGAAGAGGGTTAAGGAGGTATGTTAAGATGAAAACACAGGACAAAAATGGATTTGTCAAGAGAATGGGAAGACAAGCCATAGATTGAGAGGAAATATTTGCAAAGGACATAACTAAAAAAGGACTGTTACCTACATTAGCATTCAACAATAAAAAAAATCAATCTAATTAAAAAATAGGCAAAAGACTTGAACAGACACTTCACCAAGGAAGACACACAGCAGGCAGAAAAGCATATGAACACATGCTCCACATCATATATCATCAGGGAACTGCAAATGAAAACACTAGACACCTATTAGAAGGTCAAAATCCAGAACACCAACAGAATCAAATGCTGGCAAGGATGTGGAGCCACAGGAACTCCCACCCATGTTTGGAATGCCAAACAGTACAGCCACTCTGGAAGACAGTTTGACAGTTTCCTACAAAACTTACAAACATATTCTTACCATATGATTCAGCAATCGTATTTCTTGGTATTTACTCAAATGAGTCGCAGACTTACGTCAATACAAAGATCTATCCATGATTACTTAGTGCAGCTTTATTCATACTTGCCAAAACTTAGAAGCAACCACGATGCCCTCCACTAGGTGACTAGGTAAATCGTGATACATCCAGACAGTGGAATATTATTCAGCACTAATAAGAAATGAACTATCAAATCATAAAAGACATGGGAGAAACTTAAATGCATATTACTAAGTTAAATGAAGCCGACATGAAAAGGCTACTTACTGATTCCAACTATACAACATTCTGGAGAGGGCCAAACTACAGGGACAGTAAAAAGATTGGTGTTTGCCTGGGGTGAGGTGAGGGAGGGTTAGGCAGAGCACGAAGGGACTCTGAGACAGGGATATTATTCTGCATCATAACACAGTGGTGCATACCTGTCACGTGTGTGTTCAAACTCACAGAACACACAACACCAAGAGCGAACCCTAATATAAACTATGGCTTTGGGGTGACAATGACGTGTCAGTGTGGATTCATTGATTGTAACACATGTGCCACTCTGGTGGGGGGTGCTGATAGTGGAGAGACTGTGAGTGTGTTACAGCAGGAGGTACACAGAGACTCTGTACTACCCGTTCAATACCACTGTAAACCTGAACCTGCTTGAAAAAAAATAGTCTATTAAAACAAATCAAAACAAAAAACCTGAATATTTAAGAAATGTAGACAGAGGGTTAATGAACTCTGCAGTTTGATATTATTATTGATATAAGTATAAAACTAGTCAGACAGACAATAAGACCCTACAGAGAGTAGACCAGAGCTGGAGCAGTAAGTGGCCACGAGGAAAGGAGAGACAGGACAAAGGAGTGGCCCTAATCCCTCTTGTCATGGGCTCTGTCAGAACACTAGAGACTCATAGGGTACTAGATGGCTATGTGTATTTGTGCTCCTGATAAAATTATGCTAATCACTGTAAAAAAAAAAGGGTGTGTGTGTGTGTGTGTACATGTGTGAGTGTGATTTGTAACCCTTCTCTCTCCCCCACCCCTGCCTCCTTTAGGCTTGTGGGGCAATGGAACAGACCTTGAGTTGGGAACTCAGTTGCCTGGTCGCCGTCCCAGGATCACCTCTGGTTTCCTGAGGCAGATGGGGTGATGCTAGTGGGTGCAGGGGGTGGCCCGGCTCCCACCTCACTCTCCAGCTGTGTCTCTGGGCCCGGCTAGCGCAAGCAGGAGTGAGTTTGATGTGCTGCAGTGACTCTCCCAGGTCCGTTGTTCATCGCTGTTCCCTTGGCACAGCTGCTAACTGTAGATCTAATTGTACTCAGGGTTCCAGGACAGGAGGCCTGACCTTAACTTAGGGGTGTTCTGGGGACAAGTGATAGAGAGCAGTTCCTCTCCTTTCTTGTGATCTCTTGAGGAGAAAGCTTCTCATGAAATGGGTCAAGTTGGGACAGCAGACCCATGGGATGCCAGCACCAGACTCAGAGCTGCCCTGCGCAGGATCTGAGGGAGAAGTACCTCGTGCAACCCTCTCAACATCTCTACAAGCAATAGGATTAATTCTCACAATTCTCCCTATGGCTCAGAGATGGGAGAGCTGGCCCAAAGTCACACAGCTATGGTGTGGATAGCAGAACCGGGATGGGGGTGAGTGCATTACCTGTGGTCTTACCACAGGTCATCCTGGGACCTCACGTAGTTATTTCAGCATTCTCTCCCCTCACATACAGCTTCAACTGTCCTACTACAGCCCATGCTCGAACACTTTTAATTTTCTTTTTAATTTTTTTTTATTATTGATACAGAGAGAAACAGAGCATGAGTAGGGGAGGGGCAGAGAGAGAGGGAGACACAGAATCTGAAGCAGCCTCCAGGCTCTGAGCTGTCAGCACAGAGCCAGACACAGAACTCAAACCCACAAACCGTGAGATCATGACCTGAGCCAAAGTCGGATGCTCAACCGACTGACCCACCCAGATGCCCCTCCAACACTCTTAGAGGCAAACCTCAAGCAGACTGACCCCTTAAACCTTCAAGGACAGATGATAGTTTATCTTCTTAAAAAATCTTTGTCAGTTACACAACCTTCTTTAAAATTCCTTCTAGGAATACTCATTTCCCTAAATATCTTCCTTTACCTGCAATTTAAGAGATTGACAAAGAGGACGAGGCCTCTGTCCAATCATTCATTTTGCAAACCTATACTGGCTCTTTGTGCCCAGTGATAGGCTTGGCAAATGTGGCCTGATCATTGTCCTCAGGCTGCTCAAGGGCTGAACAGCCAGTCTGATTCAGGCTAGAATTGGCTAAGCTTTTCAGCCAATAATCACTATGTGCCAGGCACTGGGTTAAGCGCTTTGCATGGCCCAACTTAATTGGTCCTTAACAACCATCATCTGAAGTAGAAACTATCATTACTCCCATTTGACAGATGAGGAAAGCAAGGCTAAGACAGGTTTAGCAACTTGTCCCAGGTTATATAGCTAGTAAGTGGCAGAGCTGGGATTTGAAGTCAGTTCCATCTGCCGCCAAAACCAGTGCTGCTCATTTCCACAAGGTTCTATGGACCCAGGTTAATGGCAAACCTGGGATTCTTTGATTCTGCTGGCAAAGGCTCGGTCTGTCTTCTTCCGTGGAGGCAGATAATGCCTTATAAGTGACCTCACTGGCAACACCATTTCTCCAAAGAGTAGCTCAGATGTTACCTTTAATGTAAGCCTTCCCTACTCTGACCATCTGGAAAGAATACCTTTCTCTTCTGAATCCTTGTAGGACCTGAGTTCACTTGTGCCATTCTCTCTGGGATTTCAGCTATGTGTGTACATATCTTCCTCCTTAGAGGATCGTGTCTCATGTTCATTGTTGTAGCTGCATTATGACTGGGTCTTCAATAATGTTGAATGAAAGGACCCCTAAAAAGTGATGCTTACAGTCAAAAGCATTATCTTTAAGGAACATTATCATTACCCATCTCTACACCTCTCTTTTCCTGTCAAAAATGGAGAAGAGCCCAGATTTAGCTCTTTGAGTTACTGAAAAGACAGAAATAATTCCCACAAAAGTCTTAAGGTACAAGATCCCAGACTAAGGAGCTACTGTTGGGAAGGAAAGGACACTTACAAGATCCCACTGGCTTCCTTAGACAGCAGGAGTCCTGGTGGGAAAGTTGCTGAGAGCCCCTGGGGGCCCCTGGGACATTCCTTGGGCTGCACCGTTCAGGGACTGGTTTCTGGAGGAGGTGCCCCCAGCCCTAGGCAGGTAGACACCTCACTCTTCAGCTCCAAACACTGTGGGTGAGGGGTGGGGAGCCTCCATGGCTTGGCAGAAGCTTGAGCAAGAATCCCTTTGGGATGTAGGAGCTGCAAGGCCCAGCTATCAGCTGCTTGAGCCTTAGAATCCTTGGGAACTTCAATACAGCTCCACCCCAGTGGCCTAGAGTGAGGCAGGCTCTTATCCTCAGGAAGAACAATAGACCAAAAGCGCGAATGAATGAGTGGATGAATTCTCTTTTTCTCCACTCACACAGAGACTTCTCACCATTGCTCTAAGAATCTGTTCTTTTTCTTCTTCCTTCCCGCCACCAGTACTGACTGATTGCACACATGCGGGCACTTTGCTGGGTGCTGAGAACCCCCCCGATCCCCAACAGTGTGGCGCCTGTTTTCCATGAGCTTAGTTGGACATATCAATATTACTCAGGGTTTCTCATAAATAAGTAAAAGTTACAACTGTAATAAGTGCTCTTGAACTTACTGAGTGTAATAAAAGCAGTTACTCTTGCAACGAGATCAGCAAAGGTTTTCCCGAGAAAGAGAGAAGTCCCCTGCATGGCAATGTTCTTTTCACCTCCTTGTTTTAATTAAAATGTAGCTCCCCCGAGGTCACCATTTTCTCTGAAGGTCACTGCTTCCAAATAGTTTGCCCTTCACCCTACCTTAAACACCCATTCCCCCCATCCTAGCCTAGACTTTGTCATCGCCAAAGACTGCAACACCTTCAAGATCTCTGCTGCAAAGATACTGTTCTATGGATGGCTTACCAACTCCTATCACTCCATCATATAGCCACGAGTCTGTAGATTGTACCAGATCGTCAACATCGGGGCCTCCAGTCTACCAGTGCTACTCTGCTCCCTATCTACCGCTCATCCCCTCATACCCTCACTGCCATCTTAACCCAGCAATTGGACAGTCATTGCAGTCACCCCTGCCACACACTCTTACCCATTTTATCCCTTTCCTTGGATTGTGTCCAACTTTCAAAGTCATAATATTGGGTAGATGCACCTTTGCCTCTACTTTGAGACTACACCCAATCAGTTGAATGTGGGTTGAGAAAAATACAGATATGCCAACTGGTTGCATCTTAAATTTATGAAAATGAACCTCAGGTGGGTCCTAGCACTGTTGGGCAAATCTATGACTTGTCTTGTTTCTGTTGCTTTCTCATTCTTCAGGAGGACTATTTCCTATCTCTTCTCTGTTCAAACCTTATTACTCTCCCCTTTTCACTCTCAGCTGATGGCATGGTTTTTATTTCATTGAGGAAATAGAAGCAATCAGAAGAGAACTTCCTTATCCTCCACCCATTAAATCTACCCACAGACCTGTGTCTGAATCATATATGAAGCTTTTCTCCCACAAAAATAGGTGAGTTGTACAAAAATAGGTGAGCTGTCCTCACCCATCATTAAGTCCCTTTATCTTGCACATTGATCTCCCCTTCCCTTTACTTACTCAAGAGCGGTGCTCTTGCAATGATCCTTTCTTCTCTCTTGGACCATCAGAATTCCCCTTCCTACTGCATTGTTCTGATAAACATAGAAACATAATAGAGTAACTGTTCTCTCATCTCTCTATTCTCTTTCATAGCACACTCTCGTTAATTTCTTCCTCTTCATTCTCCTGAATCTATTCTGGCAGACTTTGATCCTTATTATTCAACTGAAACTACTCTTGTCAAGGGTAACAGTGCCTCCAATTCCAAAATCCAATGGCTAAACCTCAGTTCTCGGCTTGTCTTAGCAGAAGTAGAGATTTCAGCCCATTTACACTTACAGTTTTCACCACAGTGGTGGATAGACTATAAGGTGCCCCCTCTGTTAATATCCATGGCATTTGTGCTCTTGTATATCCCCTCCCTTGAGTGTGGGTGGGATCTGTAATTGCTTCTGACTAACACAATGTGGCAAAGGTGATGGGATTCCACTCTCATGATTACATTGTGTCATCTAAGAATTTATCTTACCAGCAGAATCTCTCTAGAGTCCTCAAAATCTAGCTGGCTTTGGAGAAGTGGCCATGTTGGAAAGCTCACATTGGTAGGAGCTGATGCCAACAAGAAGCTGACTGCCAGTGGGAAGCTGGGTTTTCAGTCCTACAATAGCAAGTAAATCTATCAACAACTGGAGAGAACTTGGAGGAAGATTCTTTGCCAGTTTTACCTCCAAATGAAAACACAGCCCAACTAACACCTGATTATAGCCTTGTGAGCCTCTGGAAGCAGAGGACCCAGTGAAACCACCCCTGACCCACAGAAACCATGAGACAATAAATGTGTGTTGTTTTAAGCCACTAAGCTTGTGGTAACTTATTACACAGCAATAGAAAGCTAATATAGTCGCTAATCTTTTATATAAGATTGTTGCTATGGTTTTTTTTTTTCATAATGGCATCTTATACTGGAATTTTTAAAAGCTCAGATACAATTTATTTCCATATTAAACAGGTACCATTCTGTGCCTTCATATGGCAAATGGTAACCATAGAACCCTAGGGTCTAAGTGAAGGTCATAGGAAGTGACCAAATATGACCTTGAATGAACACCTTTGTCTCCCAGAGGCTGTTTCCCATGTGTAAATGAATGGGTTGCAGCAGACCATCTCAAAGAAACCCTGAGGTGTGATATACAATGGTTCTCTGGCTGACCTCAGACCCACCAGGTCATCTTTGGAAGGGGGAAGGAAGGCAGTTGAAGAAGGGTGAAGGACTCACAGACTGAAAGATTTGGGAAGTGAGCCTCCTTCCCCCATTCATTTCAGCAGCCAGAAGCGGAAGCCCAGACTGAAAGGGACTTGCTAAGTCAATGGCAGAGCTGGCCTCAGTCCTTTCCTTTGGGCTCCTAGGTCAGTGCTTTTTCAGTGGCCACAGGAAGCCCTTCTCTCTTCTAACTTCTCCCAGGCCCTCTTTAGCACTGTGAGGTAAACTCAAGGTCTCCCCGCCCTACAGATGGGGCTTGGAGGGTTTGCTCCAGATCTCTTAAAATGCCTGGGCCTCATCCTGGGAATATCCCTTGTCCAACAGTGCCTTCTTTTGCCTTATTTCAGGAGGACCTACCAGTTGGCCCTATCTTGTGCCAAGGAAGCTGTTGGCTGAATAAAAGGTTAGGGGAAGTTCTGTGGATGAGGGGGAATCTGTAAGCAGTTTTGCGTAGGGCAGAGGCTATAGCTTTGAAGAATCTGAGCCCAATAAGTTCTTGGAAGCTTCCCTGAAAACAATCTTTCTTTAAAAATCAATATTCAAAGTAAAATGTACATGCCTAGGGTTAGACTAGTAATTTTTTTAACCAGAGGATTTATAATAAAAAACTAGAGACTCCTCATCTAACCTTCTCCATGAAAAGTCCCTCCTTCTGGGGCTAAGCTTTTTTTACATCAGTGTTTTGTTTCAGTTCACTAGTTGTCCATCTCTCTATACAATATAATGATATTTTTCAACCTATTAATACAATGTCAGATGAAAATTTATACCTGTTTTAGTTATTATTTACCTTTATAACTTAAAAATATGTAAGCATAAAGAGAAATTCATTGTAAATTATAAATATTTGTCCTGGGTTTCTATTGCTGTTGCAACACATTGCCACAAACACAAGTGGATTAAAAGAACATAAATATTTTTATACAGTTCTGGAAGTCAGAAGTCCTAAAATCAACATGCAAAAGTGTGTTCTTTCTGGACGCTCTAGGGAATATCTGCTTCCTTGTTTTCCCAGCTTCTAGAGCCTTCCATATTCCCTTGGCATGAAGCTCCTCCTTCCATCTCCAAAGTCAATAGAATAGCATCTTGCCTCTCCCTTGACCTTCCAGCCTCCCTCCTATAAGAGCCTTTGCGTTTACACTAGGTCCATCCAGATAATCCAGGATAATCTCCTCATCTCAAGATACTTAATTTAATCATGTCTGCAGAGTCCCTTTTGCTCTCTAAGGGTTGTGGGGATAAGGGTGTGGACATCTCCAGGGGCCGTGACTCTGCCTGCTCTGCCACACATCCCTGTTTACCTGGAACAGTCCCACTCTATGCCGACTGTCCTGATGCAAATATTAACACAGCCCCTTTCATTCTCAAAGAGTCTCCGTTTGAAATTATATCGATGCCCTACTTATCCAGCGCTTCCCAATCTTTGTTACAGCATAACATGTAGAAAATAAAAGAACAAAGCCTGTTTATGGCTAGAGCTAACTGTCTCAGGAGCTCTAGCCACTTTGGGACCTGCCTGGCTGCTTCAAGAGTATCAATATCTCAGCACCCCTATAACCCATTTGTGACACCCCATTGGCCATCGCGCAGCACTGGGAGAGTCTTCCTTACATTAAAGCAGTACAATATGTTGAAAGCCTGTTCTTGTGATGCCCTCCCGTGTAAGCAGCCTTTGGTTCCAGTGACTGTACCTGGGTCTTACACACATGCTTCGACACTCCTGTCATTGTAATCCTGGTGGCCATTTCAGGTTGTCGGACTGATGTGCCCCTTGTCATCTTTTCACCTGTGCCTCCTAGTTCTGTGTCTGCAGAATCTGCCATCCCTCACGCACTCTCCCAGGCATCAGAATATCAGTATTGGTGGCATGGCAGTTGTCATGATTCATAGGAGGGGCTTTTGAAGCCCTCACACAATTTTTCTCTGGGACTCCAGAGGGCCTAAGTCTCTTGGCTTTGTAACATACTTTTCTTTCTTTAAACATACTTGATTTACCACAGAAATACTAGTGGTAAAATATCTTATCGTCATCACTGCCTTTCAGATCATTACAAAAATCACAAGAGGTTGGCCAAGAGGCACACTATACTGGGTCGATCCGCACCGGCACTGTTCCTATGTGCTTGAGCTGACATTTGTTTCCTTAGCAGGGTCCTTGCTTTAAATTGCTGCTTTTCATGTCCACTCTGTTCCTAATTTACTTTCCAGGATGGGCTCTCCTTAGTCATTGGTATGTGATGTCAGGATGGTGTTTCGACTTCGTTATAAGAATATTATGTCCTCTAATACCCATGCCCAAACTGAGGATTTTAAAATTGCTTTTCCAGCACTCGTGCCACTTAATGAATCCTTGAATTGTTTCGTTATGGCTTACACAATGTTTTGAACTATACTAATGATGAATGCTCACACTCCAGCTAATAATTACTCAAACCTCTCACAGAAGTGTCATCTGACCAGGGCATTTCTCCCTGGATTCTCACAGAAGCACCAGGGGGGCACCACTGTGTCCCAGCCAAAGTGGCCACCGTATGGCAGTAACAGGCTCTGAAGCAGGCTCCAGGCTCTGAGCTGTCAGCACAGAGCCCAACACGGGGTTCGAACTCACAAGTCCTGAGATTATGACCTGAGCCAAAGTCAGATACTTAACTGACTGAGCCACCCAGGCGCCCATCCTTAACAATATTTTTAAAAAGCAATATTTTGTTGTTGTTGTTGTTGTTATGTCATGATTGCAGCATCTTATCTCTCTGAGGATATTTGTTTGTGTGTGTGTGTTTTTGCATAGTCTCCAAAGTGCTTCATGTGTTTGTGCATTTGATTATTCTTTTGTCTTGGAGGCTTTTTGCTGGAGGCCTAGTCCGGCTGGTCCAGGGCTCCCTGAAGGGGTAGTGGCGGATGGGAAAGAGAGATTCATGCAGTTTCTTACTTGGTCCAGCCTGGCATCATCTTCTATCATCTCCTATCTCCTTTTTATCTCCTATCTCACCAGGTTTGGGGCCTTTATTTATAGACTTATGACATCAAAAGGTGGAATTTTTACAAATAATTCTCAGTGATAAAGATGCTTTGAAAAGGGTGCAGAAACAGGTTTTACAGAGGCATTTCTTCAGAACTATTCTAATTACAATGAGGTAACTTACACATCATAGGATAACAGGATATTCTCAGTGAAAAGCAGATAACATACACATTTGTTTGAACGGGTAGTAAATCTTACAACTAAGAAGAAAGCAGGATGTTTTCAGTGAGAAGCAGATAGTAAACACATTTTGTAATAATGATGCTAAAATTTAGGCAGAAACAAGGCCAGGAGGCATTCTATTTGGCTCACAAGAGGAAGAATACATTCGTGATGGTTAGTGAGTAAACCTTTTGTCAACCTTCTTCTTTAATGTTGAAGGTGTAAGCCCCATAGGCCCCCTAGATGAGCCGGCCTTTGCATGAGTTTAAGTTGTAACTACTCTTACCTATCCTCACATTGGGCACCAAATTAGCATATGTATGCGCAGTAGTTTATGCCTGGCTCTTGTTTGTTTCTATTTCCTAAGTTAGGCTTTTTATCTTGGGGGGGGGGCAGGGTAAACATTATGCTTGTGTTCTTTAACCCCCTTTATTTTCACGTCTTAAGTTTGTGAAGCTCAATAGAAGAGCCTTTCAACAAACATCTGCAGTGCTTTGTTGAACTTCCTCTTTATAGAGGTGGGAATATGGTTCTTCCCAGGAGGTTTCTGGGGAATATCGGTCTGATTTGGAGCATTGTGAGGCCTACTCAATAGCAACAGGCCTAATTTTACATGAGCAATCAGTTAACAGAAGGAGATGCCAGCTTCCATCACCTGTGGTAGGAGCCGTGCTACGTCTACCATTTCCTTACCGTGACCGTGTCATCCAGCAAGGCCGTTGCGGCTCCCAGCAGCTTTTCTCAGATGTCTGGTAATCTGCTTTCAATTTTTAAATGAACCTTTAGGAATATAACTTATATACAATCAAGTTAACGTATTTTAGGTGCACCTGAGTGGCTCAGTCTGTTAAGCATCCTACTTTGGCTCAGGTCATGATCTCAAAGTTCTTGAGTCTGAGCCCTGAGCCCTGCATTGGGCTCTGCACTGGCAGTGTAAAGCCTGCTTGGTGTTCTCACTCTCTCCCCTCTCTGTGCCTTCCCCTGTTCATGCTTACTTTTTTATAAATAAGTAAATAAATACTTACTAAGTAATTTAATTTAATCCTTAATAAGTATTTAATTTAATAAGTAAATAAACTCACATAACCAGCATCCCAATCAATATATAGACTATTAGAATCACTCCAGAAAGCTCTCTGTCTCCCTTCGCAGCCAATCCCCACCCACACTTGTCAAGAGACCATTGTTCAGCTTTCCGTCACTAGATTCAGTTTTGCCCATTCTTTAAATTTATATGAACGGAATCATAATAGTATGCAGTCTTGTGTGTATGGCTTCTTCCATTTAGCCATAATGAGATTCAGCCACATTTCTGCACGTATCAATAGTTCCTTTCTGCTCTATCTGCCAGTTTGTTTACCAACTCACCTACTGATAAATATGTGGGTTGTCACTTATTTCACTTTATGAAGTTGTCTGCTGTGAACATTTGAATACAAGTCTGTGTGGACCACAGTCTGGATTAGGGTGAGGCAGGACAGGAAGCCTAGGTCACAAAATTTAAGGAGGCACTGGCTCGTGTCCATGGCTCTAAGTGCCAACCCCGCACCTGTACAATCCTAAAAGTGAGTGCCTCCTTAAATTTCTCACCTGAGGCAACCTTGCTTGCCTCACCCTAATCTAGGCCCTGGTGGGGATAAACGTATTTTTTCTGGGTAAATACCTAGGAGTAGAATTGCTGGATCACAGGATAGTTATGTGTTTAACTGCATAAAAAACCATCAAGACAATTTTCTGAAGTGGTTGCATCGCTGTCCACTCCCACCAGCAGTGGATGAGACTTGCAATTCCTCTACATCCTCCCCAACAAGTGTATTTCCAGTCTGTTCTGTTCTACTGCCACAGACCAACTGCTTCCTGCAAATATGGCCGTCCCTGGGTGGCATCCTCATCTTCTTGGCTTCCTTGATCCAAACCAGATCCAGGAGGGCTTTTGTTGTTTGTCTTGCTGAACTGTGTCCACACCTGTTGTTGCAAACAAAAGAAATAGATCCACCTTTGTCTTTCGGAAGAGTGTTTTCACTGGTGCATTCCTGACATCTGCCCCCACGGGGTCTCTTCTCTTTGAATTTCTTTTCCATTCTCCTTCACAGCTTTGGTCTGATCCCAGCTGCTTTGGTTAGCCCTTACACATATTTCAGTATCTGTGGATTCTATCTTCTCCCTTTGCTGAAAATAGTTTTCAGAGTTTTTACTTTTCACTTTTGCATAGTTTTTTTTAATTTAAAAATTTTTTAATGTTTTTAAATTTATTTTTGAGAGAGAGACACACACATGGTGAGCAGGGGAGGGTCAGAGAGAGAGAGAGAGAGAGAGAGAGAGAGAGAGACAGGGAGAAACGGAATCTGAAGACAGGCTCCAGGCTCTGAGCTGTCAGCACAGAGGTCAACACAGGGCCCGAACCCAGGAACCATGAGATCATGACCTGAGTCGAAGCCAGAGGCTTAACCGACTGAGCCACTCAGGTGCCTTTTGCATAGTTTTCAAGGAGTGATTTTTTATATATACATCCATATATTTTAAAAAATATTTTTAAATATTTATTTTTGAGAAAGAGAGGTAGAGCACATGCAGGGGAGGGGCAGAGAGGGAGACACAGAATTTGAAACAGGCTCCAGGCTCTGAGCTGTCAGCATAAACCCCACCAACTGTGAGATTGTGACCTGAGCCAGAGTTGGATGCTTAAGTAACTGAGCCACCAAGGCGCCCCTATTTATACACCCATATTGAACAGGAAATCTTCATTTTTCTTCAGAGTAAACTGTGGAAGGGGAGGTAGGGATTTGTATAGTTGGGAAAAGTTCTCTGGGAATGACAAGGAGATGTAATCGCGTTAATTTCTAAGTAGGACTGCATCGTGATAACCTTGAAAGAATCCTAACAGTATCTGAAAATGATGCAACCTTTTATCAAAGGTCTTTCTAATAAGAGTGTGGTGGCCAGATGTAAGAATAAATCCTTATTACAGTCAACGCCTCCCCGGAGCAGATTGGGGAAGGCAAGTTCCCACTTGCATCAGTAATTCCATCAGGGAGCTCTTTGGTTCTCATAAGATCTGACTTTCTGGACTAAGGCATTAGAAGGAGCCATAGGATCAATGAAATTCAAGACGTGGAGGTAACCTGGGCTCAGAAGCATTCCAAGCTCAGTTCCTGGCACTGAGCAGTCAATGAGCTTCTGGGTTCTTCCAGGGATGGGATGAACTCACTGGCTTTCCTATTTTAAATTGAGGATGAACCTGCATTCTTTTCTCTTTCCCTGGTGAAATGAACCAATTGGGGTCAGTTTTTAAAAAATATGTAGGGGTGCCTGGGTGGCTCAGTCAGTTAAGTGACTGACTCTTGATTTTGGCTTAGGCCATGATCTCCTGGTTTGGGAGATCGAGTGCCATGTCAGCACAAAGGCTGCTTGGGATTCTCTCTCTCTCCCTCTCTCTCTGCCCCTCCCCAGCTTGTGCATCCTCTCTCTCTCTCTCTCTCTCTCTCTCTCTCTCAAAATAAATAAATAAACATTAGAAAAATATTTATACTACAGAACATATAAAGGCTTTAAATATACATAAAGTAATATATGTTTATGAAATAATTGAGACAGTGTATATACATAGTGAAGAGTAAGAGTCTTAAGCAAAACACTAAGTATTGTTATTCATGATTCTAGATTTTAACACCACAAATCTGTATATGTCTCTTTGTATAAATATTTCTATAAATGCACAGTATAGGATATGGAGGACAATACTCACATGCTGGTAACTGTAATTCTTTGGAGGAGGAGAGTGAATTTGGGAGAAGGGAAATTTTCACTGTTTATATATTTATATATTGGCTAACATTTCTAATAACAATATATTAATATATTACATAATTTTTACTACCTTCACAGCTTTATGGAAGCATAATTTACATAACAATAAACCACACATATTTTTAAAAATGTATTTTTAAACTGCATGTATTGAATGCATATAATCTTGATAACTTAAAATCTATACTCACTTATGAAACCATCAGCACAGTCAAGGTAGCGAAAATATTTGTCACCTTGAAAGTTTCCTTATGCCCCTTTACAATCTCTCCTGTCCTGACCTCCCACCGGCTCCCAGGGAACCACTGATAGGTCTTCTGCCACTGGAGATTACTTAATACTTTCTAGAATATTAGATACATTGAATATTTTTTCTGACTTCTTTTACTCTGCAGAATTATTTTAAGATGTATCCATTTTTAAAACTATATCAATAGTTTGTTCCTTTTGTGTGTGTGTGTGAGTAGTTACATAATTTCAAATTAATTTGTTAGTTACATAATTTTTAAAGGAAAAATTCAGGGAGAAGGAGGAAAGAGATGGCTAGGTAACATATGCACCTCAAACATACGGAAATGTTGCCATCCATTTAAAAATATTACATAAAATTTTAAATACGTTAGAAATATAATGTTGCCTTACCTCACAGTCCCATTTCCAGGAGCAACCACAAATGAGTTTGTGTAAGCTTCGAAAAATAGGACTAGCTGATTTTTTTAATGTATTTTTTTTAGATTATAAAAGCAACATACGATCCCCAAAACGTGTTAAGGAAAACTCACCGTGTGTAGAAATAAGCCCACGTCTCAGGGGACAGAGCTCTGGGGACTCGCTGGCCGCGCTCCAAAATCAAAGCCCCGCCCAGTTCTGCCGCGCCCCTGGCCCGGCCTGCTGTGTCAGCAACTGGTCGCCAGGTGGTGCTGAGGAGCCAGGATCCGGAGCTTCCCGAGAGGCGGGGAACTGCCGCGCGCTGGAACACGTGACCCGGGTCTACGGCGGGGGCGCCGGCATCACGTGATGGGGCCCGGAAGCGGCTGCCCCGGCTGCGGATTGGAGGGGGGGGGATGGCTGGGGCTCGCAGCTGAGGCGGTGACGGGTGGGCTGAGCTGAAGCGGGAATCAGAGCCGGAGCCGGAGCGGGGAGTCCGCGCGCTGATGGGCCGGGGCTGACGGCGTGTCACCGCCTCCGGCAGGACCCACCTCGCCTTCCTCTGGGGCTCAGCGGATGCTCCGGGTCAGGCACCGATCGGCTTGGGGTGCAGGTCCGAATCTCCTCGGCTCCCCTGCCTCAGCCGCGGTAAGATGCGGGCACCCCTCTCGGGATGAGGCCAACGAGAGAATCCCTTTTCCCTCGCGCTCTATCCCTTGACCTCCCCCTGCCGTTTGACAGGTGGAGAAACTGAGGTGCCCAGATGAGTAAGGTCACCCTAACTACCAGGCAGGACTTCTTCCACACTTCCCAAAGGGGTCCAGTCGCCTTGGACAAGTGACTGGCCCTGTAGGAGCCCTGCTGGGGACTTGCTAATAGTGGGTCTCTGGGTCATAGAATACCAGAACCGGGATCCTGGGAAATCACTCGGTGCAACCCCATTCTAGGACAGTTGGAGAAATGGAGGATCGGGAAGGGGTCGGGGCTTGCCTAAGGTCACCCAGTGAGTAGTGGCAGACCTGCGCCTAGGATCCAAGTCTCCCCAAGCTCCAGTGGCTGCTCACCTTTCACCACACTGCCTCCTGCGGAGAACTTGAACTGTGGAGAGGCACCGTTTTCCTGTCCTCTTCTCTTCCAGCTCTCCCTTTTTAGCTCTGCATTCTCCACCTCCCGGATTGGCTTGGCTCTGGGTGTGGTTCCCTGTTTCAGTGTTCACGATTTTTCTGCAGCCTCATCATTCTTTCGGTTTTGCCTCTAATTGTCCTGCGATTTTGTGTAAATCATACTGAGATGTGAAATAAGAATTGGAGTATGTTCCTGGGAGATAGGAAAAGAATTGGAGAAGGTGGCTCGCAGCTGGGACTGTGCAAAGCCCTGGCATTAACTCGAAGAATGTATAGACCTTGGTTTTATTTTTTCTGTAGCTTGTGTCGTTTGGGGACTACTGGTTATTTGCCTGTAGTCATTTGAGGCTTGCTGAAATAAGATAGCGGCATGGTGTAATGGAAAGAGCCGAGTGGGGAATTGAGAGATTGTGTTCTAGCTCTGACACTTGCTTTGCAGCCTTGGGTGACTCCCATCCAGGAGTGGGTGGAGGTTTCCCAGCCTGCACAGTGGTGAAGTTGAATCCCTAAGGATCTCTTCTGCTCTGACATTCGGGCATCCAGCTCTGTTTTCTAATCAGAAAGGGTTTTTCCCCTGGGTACATTAGTACCACCATGCAACAAAGGGTTAATCCAGTTGTCCAGGAAGCAGTTTCCCTACTTCACTTATTTCTAGGTTGCCATGAAATCTTCCTCTTTCTTCTCATCTCTGTGTGATGCCCAGGATAAATGCTGATGGCTGAAAACGATTTTGACGGTCTTTAATTACTTTAAACATGATCAAACCCCTCTTTGACTCTTGTGGGAGGCCTAGTGTATAGTAGTTAATGTGTACACTTAAGAGTATGTTTTCTTTAAAGATTTTTTTGTTGTCCACAAGAAGTAAAGGGACACAAAAGACATAATCTTTCACGCTGAGCTTGAGACTCTGGGGTGGAGGCTGTATGAAGACGAGGCTGCTTCGATGATGGTATTAAGTCTCTTTTCCTTTGTTTGCTAATTATGCCATTTATAGTCACCTGCTGCTGAGTCCTTATTTTCCCTTTAAACTGTATAGCTGTTCATTCAGCCTCATCTCTGTGGCAGCTTGATGTTTCAGAGCTGCCTTTGTCTATTTTAAAGGCAGGTTCCATTTCTTCTGCAGTATTCCAGAGACTATAACAAGGACCAGTGGGTGCAAGTACCAAAAGGGAAGTGGTTTTTGGGTGAGCATAAGAACTTTCTAAGAATAAGTGCTCTTTCATGTTGCAACACAGAGAATGGGGCTCCCTGTCACTGGAGATAATTGTCACTTGGCACTTACTTTTGGGGATATCATAGATTCGATTAATGTATTGGGTGAAGCTTTGGGCTAGAGTTTTACGTTTTCTTCCAGCTCCAGGGTTCTGAAATTCTAGGACTGGGCTTATTAGCATGGAGAATGTGAAGCAGGGTGGGTAGAATAGATGCCCACTTTTGTGAATGCCTTACTTTTCCCTTTGTCTCATCACCTGTTAGGTACTCGTCCTTTTTTCTTTTTTTAATTATTAGTCCACTTCCCTCCCCAGGGAGTGTCTCAATTCTTTAAATGCTCGCTCTCTCTCCCATGGTCAGATGCTGAAGAGTCATTGTGCTGTTAATGATACATTTCTTCTTTCTACCATGACCTGAAAGCAAGGTCCTAGAACTGGGCTGAGTGAATGGACTTTGATTTATATTTTTGCTGGCCTGGCTCTCATAACCCCTTCAGAAGTGTGTGACTGGCTGGCAACCACTAACACCTAGGATAACTTTTCTCTTTGTCCCATAGAGGAAACTCCCACTGAATCTTTTTGCCTCATCCTGGGTCTTGGAGGATCCTCAGCCTCCTTCCTTAGGCCAGGCCTCACTGGGTCTTAGTACACAAAGCTAGCTGTTTTATGGCTGTGGGGTCCAGTGGATGGGACATTCTAAATGTGCCAAAATAGAAACTACATGATGTTGCATTTGGTGCCATCTCTTATCTCCCAAACATTTCTCTTGCAAGCCTTGACACCCAGGGCCAATTCTCAATGACCCTCTCCAGTAGGAAATACTCCACTGTGGTTCCCCGTTCCGTGAAGTCAGGAATCTGTCTATCTGGGTTACTGGGATGCTCATGTCACGTAGATCACCGTTTCCAAAACAGGGACTTGGCACAGCTCTCCAGAGAGATGGAACGAAGGAGAACTGCAGAACTGTAGGTTTGCTTAGTGAAGTTTCTGACTTCTTGTTCTTGAACTTCTCTGTGGGGTTAATCACATTGAACTCTGAACTCGTATTTTTTATTATGCAGAATTCCCCCTGCACCCCTAATCCTGCCCCAGTTTGGTTCCAAGGGTGATGGCAGGGAGGGTAGATAATTTACGGTGTGATGGAAACATTGACTAAGAATCTGGAATGTTATATTATAATCCCAAGGCTTTAACTAGCTAGGGCCTTGGTTCTCTCACCTTTGAATGAGAAGCTGGGGCTTTATCTTCTGTAAGTCACGCCTGGTTCTGACATTTAGGTGGTTTTTATGATTGTGGGTAAAAAGTGAGCGTGTGTGTGTCTTTAGCCCCTCCTGCGCAGAGACAGCTGAGGTCAGTAGCTACCTTGCCCGTGCCCTCTCACCAGACTCATTTAGGCAGAAGTCAAATTATGGAATGTACTTCTGTGGTAGGTTAGATGGAATTTTATCTGATGCCCTTTAAAAACAGATCACATGGAAGTTAGAGATTTTCACTTTCCTCCTTGTAGATTGCAGGTAGCAACACAATCTGTGTCCTTGTTCATGACTTTGGAATAGAGAAAAGAAAATGCATCCGGAGAATTCGCTCTTTCTCTGGGTTCCAAAGTCTAGCCCAGTGTAATTGTTTAAGAATAATGGGTGGCAATTTTAGTCTGCAACTATCACCAATCCATGAACTCTGGTAGGAGGTGAGGCCTGGGGTGTACCTATCATAATAAGATCATATATATTTTTCCAATGCTTAGTATAAATCCACCTATAATCAGGATCATCTGGGAAGGTGGTTAAAAATAAACTGCTCAGGTTGAATCAGATTGGGGCCAGAAATCTCTTTGGTTTTTTAAAGCAATTTTATTGAGATCTAATTCAAATGGCATGACATACACTTCAGGCATTTAAAGTGTACCATTCACTGCCTTTTAGTATATTCACAGGGATGTGCATAGAATCAGTTTTAGAACATCTTCATTAGTCTGAAAGAATCTCTGTCCCTTAGCAGGCGTCACCTGCTAATTCCTTTTAACTCACTACCCTAAACCTTAGGCAACTACCAATCTATTTTCTGTTCTAGACTTGCATTGAACAAAAATATGGTGCTCTGCGACTGACTTTTTTCAATTAGAACATTGTCAGGGTTCACCCATGCTGTCACATGTATCACTATTTAATTTCTTTTTATTGCTAGATAGTATTGTGTTGACATGGCACATTTCATTTATCCATTCATCAGGTTTATTTCCACATTTTGGCTATTAGGAATAATGCTGCTATCACCATTTGAGTATGAATTTTCCTGTGGACATCCATTTTCATTTCAGGATATACGTAGAGGTAGAACTGTTGGGTCACGTGGTAACTCTCTTTAGCCTTTTGAGGAATGGTGAGACTTTGCCCAAAGAAGCTACATCATCTTATATTCCCACAACTGTGTTAGAGGGTTCCAGTTTCTCCACAGCTTCACCAGTATTTATTATGTCCTTGATTTTAGCCATCTTGGGGGGTGTGAAGTGGTAGGTATCTCACTATGGTTTTTGATTTGCATTTACCTGGTGGCTAATGATATTGAGTATCTTTTGATGTGATTATCGGCCATTTTCACCTCTTTGGCAAAATAGCTATTCGGATGCTTTGCCTATTTTTTAATTCGATTGTCTTTTTATTATTGAGTTGTAATAGTTCTTCTGTTTTCCGGATTTGAGTCTCTGATCCGAAATATGATTTGCAGAAACTTTCTCCCATTGTGTGGGTTGTTTTTCACTTTCTTGATGGTATCCTTTGAGGCACAAATGTTTTTTAATTTTGATAACCTCTACTTTGCCAATTATCTTTTGCTTGTGGTTTTGCTGTTATACGTAGCCACTGTTACTCAATCTGAGGTCATGAACATTTATGCTTGTATTTTCTTTTAAGCCCTTTATACTATTAGCCCCTGTGTTTAGGTCTTTGATCCGTTTTAAGTTCGTTTGTACATATGGTGTGAGGGAGAGTTCCACCTTCATTCTTTGAACGTGGGTGTCCAGTAGTCCCAGCACGATTGGTTGAAAAGACGATTCTTTCTCCATTGACTTATCTTGGCACCCTGTCAAAAATCAGTTGACCATAGATGTGAGGGTTTCTTTCTGGACTCTTAGTTCTATTCCACTGATCAATTTTTCTGTCCTTAGGCCAGTCCCATATTGTCTTGCTTACTGTAGCTTTGAATGGAGTTTTGAAATTGGGAAGTCCTCCAACTTTGTTCTTCTTTTTTAAAATTGTTTTGGCTAATCTGAGCCTTTTGAGTTTCCATATGAATTTTAGAATCAGCTTGTCAATTTCTGCAAAAAGGCAAGTAGGGTTTTGATAGCAACTTCACTGAATCTGCAGATGAGTTTTGGGAATGTTGCCATCCTAACAACATTGAATCTTCTGATCCATGAACATTGGGATGGTTTTTTTTTTCCAATTTTTCAGGCCTTTAGTTTCTTTCAACACTATTTTATAGTTTTCATGTACAACTCTTATACCTACTTGGTTTAATGTATTCCTAAGAATTTTATTCTTTTTGATGCTATTGTAAACGGAACCATTTTCTCCATTTAATTTTCTGATTGTTCATTACAATTGCATAGAAATACAACTAGTTTTGTATCCTGCAAATTTGCTGAACTTACAAATTCTCCTAGTTTTTAGTGGATAATTTTTTATGTGTTTACAAGTCACCTGTAAAAGTATTGTTCAGTTTTTGATAATGAAGCTAAAGAACACTTTAGTATTGTCTCTCTCTCCCTCCATTCCTTTTTTTTCCCCTCCTCTGACCTTCCCATAGGCCCCAAAAGAGAGCTGTAAATATGTACAGATGGACTCTCCCTCCTTTGTTAGAACTGGCCTTGTTTATTGTACTGAAACAGTGCAACAAACAATTGCTTTGTTAGAATTGGCCTTGTTTATTGAACTAGAAACCAATCAGTAAACCCTTGAATGGTTATTTTGAGAACACTTTGATGTTCTCAAAAGTGACTGAATGTGAGGCCGATAGGTGGATGAAAGATGCTCAGTTCTTATTTTGCTGGAAATCAAAGAATGTAAAATAAAAAAAGTATAGGGCATCACCCATCCATTTAAAAGAACAAAACTTAAAATTATAAAAGCCAACATTAGCAGAGTTATGAAGAGATAGTCATATTGTTAGTGACACTGTAGGTTAGTTCAATCATTTATATGGCAAGGACCATAAAAATGAGGGTATTCACCTAGTTTTACTCCAAAGATGTATCTCCAAAATTAAAAACTATGTGTATAAATTCTTATTAGCTGTGATATGAGAGATTAAGAAAAAGAAAGCATATGCTTCATACCCAACAACTGGGAGCTAGTGAAACAAATTATTATATCAGTATAATGATGGACTATTATATTGCAACTGAAGATGTCGAGTTTGTGTTGATGGGCACACATAAGGTATAAACTCTCTTCTTTGTCCTCAAGAGCCTAAAGGACAAGTCTGTCTTAAATTCTCACATATAATTCCCCTCATCTTAACAGTTAACAGGTGCTATTAAAATCTCCCACAGGGCAGAAATTGCAACTGTACAATAGACCTGGACACCAGGTTTCATCAAAGGGGGCCCAGAGGCAGGGTGGCCTTGGAGGCTAGCACTCAGTGCGGACAGCTAGAGAGCAAGAGGAGGCTGCCTTGATGGCCAGAAAGAGTGACAAGGAACTCCAGGGCGTGATACCCACCCTCTGTAGTGCTTGGACCCCTGTTTCACAGCTCTGAGAAGGGCCTTCTGCTTGGACTTCCCCGGGGATGGGGAACAAACCATCTCCAGTCTGTTCCATTGGACGGCATCTTCTGAGAAAGGCTCTTCCTTCTGTCTAGCCACAGGCCTGCCTCCCTCTACTTTCCACCTTCCAACCCTCTTTCTGACTCATCTTTGAGGACCCACAGGACAAGTGTTACTCATAGGACAGCTTTTAAAGGCAGTTTTTATACCTCCCAAGTTGCCAGTTCTCCAGGTTGAACTTTCTCATTGCTTCTAGTCATTCCTCATTTGGTTGTTTTCCAGCCCCTCCTCCTGTTGGTGCTGAGCCCTGACTAAAGCACAGTTTATTTAGCATTGTTCCTTTTATGGTGTACTGCCTGGACCAGAATATCCAGCAATTCTGTCAATTACCCCGGGTTCTCTCTCATCCTAGTACAGCCTAGAATTAGCTTATTTGGCATCTGTTATTAAATCATTGACTTCTGTTGAGCTGACCATCAGCTAAAAACCTATAAATAATGTTAATTTTTTCTTTCAGCATGTGTGCAGCGGCCAGGCCACATCTCCCACATCCTGTAGTTGCTTCTCAGACTTTCGATCTGTAGATTTCAGCTTCTTTTTTTGAGCAGTTTCTTAGCAATATTGTGCTGTGGGTAACTGCAGTTTTTATACACAACCTGAAGACACCTCTTTGCAGTGTTTGAAATAAATCGAGCATCTGTGCCAAGCAATCAATACGGCAGTTCTTACGTTGTTGAGGAGGGTAGGGGACTTTGTCAGTCCCTGTGTTCTGTCCCTTCTCTCTACGCAGGAGCCACCGGATAGGCTCTATTCCTCAGACACTTTGGTATGTTGGAAAATAAATTCTCCTTTGTTTGCGTGAATAATTAGTTGATTTTTTGGAATGTTGGAGCTAGAGAGATGCTGAGAGATCTTTCAGTTCACTGCCCTCTACCCTTTTCTGCACATTTGGGATCAAAGAATTGTTCCAAGTTAGTAAGGAAACTGGCGAAAGGAGGCAGCCTTAGAACCCAGGCCTTCTGCGGTACGTGGAAACCGACCTACTAGGATTTGCCTAAATAGCAGCTTTCATCTGCTCATGTTAAGATATTTTATAGATTTTCTGCCCTGATCCTCTTATGAGTTTAACTGCCCCAGAACTAGATGACTTCTTTGAATCCCTCCACCGTGTGAGTAAATGATGCCCTCCCTCTTAGGTGTGGAACCGAGTCGCCCTGGTGCTGAAGCTGGGCGGGATTCTGAGACTTCCACAGCCTTTACTGGCTTTCTGCCCGGCGCTTTGTGGGGTTCTGTGGGTCCTCTCTTTGTTACACTTGGGGAGAAAAATGAGATCACCCTGGATCACTTAGGTGCCCGAGTAGGGCCAGTTTCCAAAGAGTCCCCAGGGGCTTGACCTGGGGGAACACAGCCCAGAGCCGTCCTCCGGCAGCTAAGTGTTGGGGGCTGGGCAAGATGGCGTGTTGTGATGACCATCGGTCCTGTCTCCTTACCAGGAATCTGAGCCAGCACGTCAGACACGGGCGGCGCTTCGCCTGGGGGCCGCCTGTTGTGCCGGTCTGCCAGTGCCAGAGGATTTTTCTTTGTCATTGCTAGTGTACGCATCCTTTCCTCACTCCACTGCAGATTCTTGGAGGGCAGGAAGTCGACTTTCTTTCATTGTTGCCTTCACTGCCGGTGGCAGTGCATTCAGTAGATGTTTCCAGCTTTGCGCAGGGCAGCAGATATAGGTTTCCTGCTTTGCCGCTACTTGGCTATAGCAGACAGGGCCCATGTCTTTCTGGGCTTGATTCTTCATCTGTAAAATGAGGAGTTTGGAGGGTGACCTCTGAGGGCTCTTTTAGCATAGTGCCTAGGATTCTGGAGGCTTCCAGAACTCCCCAAACGTATCCTTAACGTGCAGCTCAGAGAAGTCGTCGTTCTCTTTTCTGTAGTAGCATTACTGAGAAAATCCACCCTCTGGGTGTTGTATGGAAACCAACTTGACAATAAACTATAAATTAAAAATAAAGAAATTCCACCCTGGGGACAATACCCTTGCCATCCTTCCCCAGCACACGACAGAAAGGGTTTTTTCATTCACCATCATGTTTTTCTTTTATTAACATTTATGTATTGTTGAGTGACAAAGAGAGACAGAGTGTGAGCGGGAAAGGGTCAGAGAGAGACACACACACACAAAATCCAAATCAGGCTCCAGACTCTGAGCTGTCATCACAGAGCCCGACCCACAAGCTGTGAGATCATGACCTGAGCCGAAGTCATATGCTTAACTGACTGAGCCACCCAGGTGCCCTCACCGTCTTTTAAAAGTTGGCAAACTCGTAACAATAAAAAAGGAAGGGTTGTGGAGGGGAGGTCTTGAGATGAGGCCAATGGCGAGTCCTCTCAGGCTCCTGCTCTTCCCCTGAGCTGCTGAGCTCTTCCATTTCAGGCTGGTTGCAAGAAAAGAGTCCCGGGGTCAGGGGATGAGGGTTGCTGGTGACCTTCAAAATGTACAGGATGGGCCAGAGGTCATAGTGGAGAGGGAAAGGAAATCATCTGTGGCTCTGGAACCTGGTGGGCGAATCTGGGCAGAACTGGGTGATTTGGAGGGGGTTCCTTGAATGCAACAAAGTGATTTTTCCAAGGCATGCAGAAGAAAAATAAGATGCAGTGGGGAATATCCAGGTTCTTGTCCTCTGAGAGCTTGCTCCTGGGGAACATGGGCCGAGATACAATATAACTGTTGTTCAAGGTTCAAAGAAATTAGCCCAGAGGAGGGGATAGTTACTCCCAACCTAAGGAACATAGAAGGCTTCCTGGCAGCACCTGTCTGCATCTTCCCCCACCCATCCTGTGCAGCGCCTCACCTTTGCTCTGCCCAGGTATGCGGTGGCAAATTTAGAAATTTATGAGCGGGGCGCTAACTGGGAAGGTTGGGAGACAGAAGCTGCGTGAGCTCAGCCAGCCCATGTGTACTTTGCACTTTTTCCATTTCCCTTGGTATCAGGCCCTGTCACTGTACTTAATTCATAGTGCAGCTGTGACTAAGCTGCTGTGACAATGGCTGCTTCTGCCCCAGAGCCCACCACTGGCTTGGAGCTAAAGGCCCCGGCGTCTGGAGGTCTTAATGCTGACCCTGTCCCTCCAGCTACCATGTCCACGCAAAGACTTCGGAACGAGGACTACCATGACTACAGCTCCACGGACGTGAGCCCCGAGGAGAGCCCATCCGAAGGCCTAAACAACTTCTCTTCCCCGAGCTCTTACCAGCGGTTTGGTGAAAGCAACAGCACAACGTAAGTTTCTTTTACCCTCCAGGGTGGGATTCATGTTCCTATGTTCTGTGTTCGTAATGTAGTCTCCCTTAGAGGTACTTTTGCTCCCCCATTTTTTATCAGTTCCCCACTTTACATATGGAAGGAAGACATAAAGAGACTGGGTGAGTAACAGTGCTGAGATTTGAGCCCCTTGCCGGCCACCTTCCCATCTGTTTTGTATTCTTTGCTCCTTTCAGCTGCATTGGTCCCTGAAGGCTGGTGCTGAACATAAGAGAAACCTCTAGAGAGAAGATTCTCTTAATTCAGAAGCATGGGTCATCTGTCTTAGAACCTCAAATATCTCTAGACTCAACTGGAAACTTCTTTGCAGAGTTCCGCCCAGACTTCTGTCCCCATCATGAAACAGCCAGTTGATTTGGCTGAAGAAGTGATAAGAGGGAGGAAGAAATAATTTCTCCTGCATTTAAAAATTCAAGAGGTTGAGAAGAGGAGGTCTGCTTTGCATTCCCTAGGGAGGGTTTAAGTTTTTATTCCTGGAAACTGAATCCCAAGACTGATCTGACTGCTCTCTCTGGGCCTCAGTTTCCCCAAACATAAGAAGAAGTTGAGGACCCCACTGTGAAGGTATGCTGACTGTCTGATGCTCACCCACTTGAATTAGAAGATTCAGAAGAGGGTTTTCTACCCCACCGAGTTTTCATACTCAGTCCTAAACCTCACCTATACCTCTGATATTTTCTCTATACCCCAGCATTCCATCTTTTTTTTTGGCCCCTTCTGTTTATTCCTCAAACTTAGCCATTACCCTTTCTGTGTTCCTTTGTGTGTTGGGTGTGACTTATTGAGGGATCCTTTATGTGCTAGACTTGTGCTGTCCAGTGTGACTCTACCCAAGGAGGCTATTGAAACTTCTCTTGGAGGTCATTACTGGTGAAGCTCCCTTTGGCTGCAGGCTCTCCTGGGGCAGGACATTTTCTCTTGGAATAGAGCCTGAGGATATGGTCTATCCACATCACTACTCGGTGATTTCTACTCCTAAAGATTCAGTCTCTATAGCTTACGTCTCATGTGGCACGCTTCTGTAGGTTCCCCCATTTGCTTGCAGTGCTAGCTGATGGGAAAGATTGTGCAGAGAACAACCGGCACCAGCGAGGACCATGTTTCCCCTCGTTCCCCTGTTTCCCCTAACCTGTCCACCCAGAGGGCATCCCCCCAGCAGAGGAGCTCCAGATGCAGACAGGGACATGTGATAGCTTCCCTTCAGAAGTCACACTCATTGTGTAATTGTTCCTCCAAGCTTCTCTCCCTCTAGTTCCTCTTCCAGTTTTCGCTCTTGTTATCAGGTATCAGCTTGTCTGTGCAGTGCTTGTCATATAGGGTCTAGGTTTTCATTTTGAAAGGGATTTCTCTGAAGTTCAAACCTAACCACTAGCAACTTCAGGATGGTAGCTCACAGGTTTTGTATGTATTGAAAGTTATGCGTGCCTGTCAGCTCTTCTGAATATCTCTTTTTTCACATTGGGCTATAACTAGTATCAACCCAAAATGATTTCTCCTTGCTTGTTAGAAACTGAGGTGATCAGGAGATTCCTTTTTCGGGCTTGTACCAGGACATTTTCCGGGGTACGCTTTGTTGTGAGGGCCTATCCTGCCCTGATTCTGTGCTGTAGGGTAGGTGACAAGGAAAGCCCATTGGTAAGTGATGTCCGATATTACAAGTGGTAGAGGGAAAAGTACTCCCTTGGGATTTGGAGGGTTGGTTGAGTAACCAAGTGGTTACTCAGGCTGGATCCACCCCAGCACGTGTAGAAAGCATGCCAGGTATGATTAAGCTGAGTCAGAAGAACTTGTTAACTCAGGTAGCTCTCTCACATGTCAGGATGTTAGAAACAAGCTTCTGAGCTGGAGTCCTTGTCTACTGTGCCTTACCCCACCCTCTTATCTGCTTTGTCCAGGAGCAAAGAGCGTGGAACAAAGTACAAGGAATAAAGTACATGCTTGTATATACCTGGCTCTTCTAAGGGTTAGGAGTCAGGAAAAATCCCTTATCAGGGGTGCAAATAGGAACACCAGACACTTCCATAATGGTGTGTATAGTGAGGTTATTTCCTAACACTTGATGTTGTCAAGCTGTTGACTGCCTTGACAACAGTCACATGTTACTCTGTTGGGTACTTTTCTTCTTGTTGCCCTGTTGACTTACATTATACCAGCTGTTGATTGAGCTTTGGTACATTTCCCCCAGGGTGGCAGGCTGAGAAACCAGTTGACTGCTCTATGTGGTCTAGAGCGGCTGTTTGCAAAGTGTGACCCTTTGGGGTTCCCAAGACCATTTCAAGAAGTCTGTGAGATTGAAACTGTTTTCATACTAATGCTAAAATGTCATTTGCCTTTTTACTGTGTTCACATTTACACTGATGGTTAAACAGCAGTGGTGGGTAAAACTGCTGGTGTGTTAGCATAGATCAAGATAATACTACCAACTTGGGCCAGTCATCATATTTTTCTCGGCCACACATGTACAAAGAATAAGCCAGTTTCACTTAAGCAGGTCCTAGATGAAACAGTCAAATCACTCATTTTAATACTTAATCCTTCAGTACAGGTTTAATAATCTGCAGGACAGAATGGGAAGTACATGTGAAATACCTCTACTGCATACCAAAGCATGACACCTGTCTCAAGGACAAGACCTTGAGTGATTGGGTTGTGAACTGAACTAGCTACTTGGGTTTTGTTTTGTTTTACTTTTTTTGTATAACACTATTTTTGCTAGGAAGAACTAACAAGCTGTAGGTTTTTCAGACCCAAGGACTTGGCAGACATTTTCTTGAAAATGAAAATAATGAGACCGTGACCTCACGAAAAACAATCAGTGGTATTTGTGGCCCACAGTAAAATTTAAATTTTCAAGCAAAACTAAAAAAACCCCCAGGTATCCAACACTGACCTTGACAGCTTCCCTCTACTTAAAGACTTCTATGGTGCCTGGGTGGCTCAGTTGGTTGAGCATCCGACTCTTAATGTCAGCTCAATAGATGATCCCTGGGTTGTACAATTGATCCCCATGTCAAGCTCCATGCTGAGTATGGAGCCAGCTTAAGATTCTCTCTCTCCCCCTCTGTACTTCTACCTCTCCCCAACTTGTGTTCTCTCTCCCTTAAAAAAATAAAAGAAGACTTCAGTGATATTAATAAATGTGAGATTTTCTGGCATTATGTAACGAAATGTACCAGTGTTTGGAAGATCTGCATAACTCACGGAACCAGTATCTTCCAAATGGCCAGTGTGATATTAGAAAATTGTGCATGGGGAAAAGATCCATTCAAAGAGCAAGATCACCGGTAGATTTTAATCTGAGAGGATATTGAAAAGTTCAGACTCTATGTTGTAACTAACTAACTTCTAAGAAACCGCCACATGTCAAGTATTGGTGTAGTATCAAAAGGAAACTACCACAATCATCTGAAGAGACTATTAAAACACATTCCAACTGCATGGCTTTGTGAGGACAGATTTTCTTCATATACTTCAACCAAAACACCATATCACAACAGATTTAATGCAGAAGTAGATAATGCAGTTATCAAGCAAGACATTAAAGAAATTTGCAAAAAAAGTAAATTAGTGCCAGTCTTCATTTTAGAAAATAGAATTACCTTTCATTAAAAAATCTTATTTCTCCCTTATGACCCAGTAATAGCACTGCTAGAGATTTACCCAAGGGATACAGAAGTGCTGATGCATAGGAGCACATGTACCCCAATGTTCATAGCTGCACTGTCAACAATAGCCAAAACCTGGAAAGTGCCTAAATGTCCATCACCTGATGAGTGGATCAGGAAAATGTGATATATATATACAATGGAGTATTACATGGCAATGAGAAAGAATGAAATATGGCCATTTGTAGGAAAGTGGATGGACCTCAAGGGTGTCATGCTAAGCTAAAGAAGTCAGGCAGAGAAGGACAGATACCATATGTTTGCACTCATAGGTCTAACAGGAAAACAAGAGAAACCTAATGGAGGACCAGGGGGAGGGGAAGAGGGAGAGTTGGGGAGAGAGAGGGACGCAAAACTTGAGAGACTATTGAATACTGAAAACGAACTGAGGGTTGAAGGGGGAGGAGAGGAAAGAGGTGGTGGTGATGGAGGAGGGCACTTCTGGCGAAGAACACTGGGTGTTGTATGGAAACTAATTTGACAATAAACTACTTAAAAAAATAAAATCTTAAACAATGAAATAATATTTTAAAAGTATAAAAAATCTGTTATTTATAGGGGCGCCTGGGTGGCTTAGTTGGTTCCATTGGTTTCAGCTCAGGTCATGATCTCACGGTCATGGTATCGAGCCCCGAGTTGGGCTCTGTGCTAAGCATGGAACCTGCTTGATTCTCTCTCCCCCTCTCACTCTCCCCTTCTGCTTGTGTACTCTCTCTTTCAAATAAAAAAATAAGACAAAATAAAAAATAAATTTAAAAATCTGTTATTTATGTTAACATAATTTTATTTTTAAATTAATTTAATTTTAAATAAATTAATTTAAATAAAATATATTTATTTTATTCCCATGTTATTTTAACTAACTAATACATACTTAAATTTTTTTCAATTTTAATTTGTAATATATATCAACAGACATAATCCATACAATCAAAAGCTACTTGGTATTTTTAATACTTTATAAGTACATAAAGGGTTCCTGAGACCAAAAAGTATAAGAATTACTGGTTTGAAACGTAAACCAAACTACAGAGATTTGCAAGGTTTCCTCCTTATATCCCCCATAGTTAAGACTTTGCAGTCCATGGAGTTGATTTTGTGATACTCGTGGTTTTGGGTTATCCCACCTTGGGGCCATTGATTAAAGAGAGTAATGTTGGCCAGTTGCCCTGAATCCTGGCGTTTCAGAGCTGAAGAGACCTTAGAAAGGATGCTGTCCTAGCCAGTCCCCTCACTCGACAGCTGAGACTAAGGTCCAGACAAGGAAAGGGAATTGCCATATAGAGTTACTGGCAGAGTCAGGGCTAAGAGGGACCTGCTCTCCGATAAAACCCAGCTCAGGGGTGTTTTGGGGCGGCTTTGGGTAGGCAGGTGGGTTTGCTACAATGTTTACTTTTGCCTCGAGTGGATTAAACATTTGCTAAGATAGACATTTTCTTGGCTCATCATCCTGCATATAATCTTCTGGTCACTGGCTGCTGATAATGAAGGTGTCACCCCTTTACTCGTGTGGTCCTTAGGCTGTTTCCTCAGGATTGTTCAGGAGAGTGCTCAGCCTCTTCTCATTTAGACTCAAAGACATTTTCTGCATCTTTCCTGAAAAGCTTGGGGGCAGTGGGAAGGTCAAGAGGCCTTCTTCCTAGAGGTAGAAGGAGAAATGTTACCAAAAGTAAAATTCCATTCCAAAGAGTAGAGATAGGTCATATTTATTATGGTCTTTATGAGTTAACATACGTTATTTGCTTTTGGTTCCTTCTGAATTGCTGATTTGAAGAAATATATGGAAACATCATTTAGGAGGGATTTAGGGTATTTGTGCAGAAGAATTTCCAGATGGTGCCATGGGCCAAATCCTGAGTGAATCTGTGTATTGGGGGCTGTCTTTGACCTGCTTTGTATCCCTTGTGGAGGTAGCGGGATAGAAGATACGGCAGATGAGGCCACTCCTCTGCTGTCAGTCCTTTGAGGAGTCACACTCCTCTGTACTGATGCCCCATGACTCTCTCTAGGCTCGTATTCCCAGGTCTTTCTTCCCCAGGGCCTCCTTGCAAGCTCTGCCTGTCCCCCTAGGCTCAGCGTAGGTCTTCACTCTGGGACCCTCACTTGTCCCTCCTCCCTGAGCACTGTTCCTGGGCACTTCAGAAGGCATCTCTCTGCCTGGGTGGTTATTAATGTATCTGCCTTATTTTTTTCATTGAAGCATTATTAATTTCTAGAGACTGAGGTCCATATCTGATTCATACTTATTTCTACCACGGTATGAGCACAGCATTTTACACAGAGCAGATGGTATTTGCTGAGTGAAAAAAGGAATGAGGATGTGGGAGAGGCTTTATAATCACAGCGTGAGACAGTCTGTAATAGGTGAGGGGGACTCCATCCTCAAGGCAGAAGGATAAACTAGGGGACATTTGAAGAGGGCTTCTCCATTCCTAGGATCTGGCATTTGACTTTTTATTTTAAATACATAGTATCCCAGAGACTGGCCAGTTGTGGTGCCGTATTCCTTTTACTCTGTTCACTTTGCATATAGTTTTCTTTTAAGTGTTCTGAGCTTTTACTTTTTTTATTTCCCTCATTCTTCCCTTACACCAATGTCTGTCCTTCACACTTAACACTTGCCATCCTCCACTGTGGTGTTGGACATGAGTCTCCATAGTGGGCAATTCTGATGAAACCCAGGCCACACCTACTAGGAAGGGGTAAAGTGCCTACAGGGAGCCTCTGGTCTAATCTGCCATAAAAATGGGGCTCTTGGAGATCCCATAGGGAACGGAGCTGAGAGCACAGGTGCTAGGGGAGGGCTCACGGGTCAGACTGCCCGGGTTTGAATCCTGGCCGAACTCTTTATTAGGTACTTGACCTTGAGCAAGTGTCTTCCTCATCTGTAAAATAAAGTTAACACATATCTCATAGGGTTGTTGTAGAAATTGAATGAGATAAGGCATGAAAACCTTTAGCACAGTGCTACATGCTTAATAAATGCTAGCTGTCATTATTGTTAACATGCCCTTGTCTGCCTTCTTTCAGATGGTTCCAGACTTTGGTCCACCTGCTAAAAGGCAACATTGGCACCGGCCTCCTGGGGCTGCCTCTGGCAGTGAAGAATGCAGGCATCTTGGTAAGGATCTGCACTGGCAGGGGGAAGGATCATGACAAATTTTAGGAAATGGTGTGCGTGTTTTTAAATTCACTTCTTTTAAAACACTTAAAAATAAAAAGCTTTTCTCTTTAATTCAGCTGAGAAAGAGCAATATTCAGGTGTTCATTCACTTAAACATATTTATTGAGGGCCTTGTGTGTGCTAAACATTGTTCTAGGCTCTGAATATTATCAGTGAATTAAAAAAGAGGAAGATTCTTGCCCTCATGGAGCTTACTCTGGGGTGAGGAGGATGTTCTTAAAATGTCTCAGGGAGTTTCTGTCAATAATAGTAAGTAATGACTGCGTAACAGAAGTCTGTCAGTTTCTTACAGGGTCCTTCCACATCCCACCCCTAGGAGGCCAACTGTGAGAATTTTATTTTTCTGCTCTGATTCTTCCCCCTACAGACTGTAATCTAAAACCATTTGGTTCCTCTTAGAGTTGAAGTTAGCTCAGAGACGTGGAGTGCCCTTAGCTAAGGGCTGGTTTTCCTGATCTGGCCTTGCTCTAAGGAGAACTTTCCCTTTCTCTCCACCCCTTCCCCGTGCTATCTTCCCAGATCACAGGAGCCTTCAGTTTGGCTGATTTGCCGCTGTTTTGGACCAGCCTTATATTGTGTCATTCTTCTCCACGAGGTTAATCCTTTTGAAAGCATGCTAAGGTTCAGATGATGCCCTTCTCCCTGAACCAGCCTCCACGATCACATTTCGCTCCTGAATATTGTGCCAGAAGTTCTGTCACTGGAAAGTGCCTTAGTAGCGATGTGATCGTTTGCGGATCCACTCTCCATTGGGTTCACTCCTAATTCTACCTGCTTGTCTCTCTCTCTCTCTTGCCCGCAACACCTGTCCCCAGATGGGTCCCCTCAGCCTGCTGGTGATAGGCATCGTGGCCGTGCACTGCATGGGTATCCTGGTGAAATGTGCTCACCACTTCTGCCGCAGGTGAGCGCGCTCTGAGCTGCCAGATGGTCCTCTGGGGTTCTGCTAGCCGAGCTGAAAGAGAGGACTTGGGCACGTCACTCTAAGTTCTCCGCGCTAGCTGAAGGCGGCTGCTGATTATCACAGAACTCCTTTTCCCCGGTTATTTTTGTGTTCTTTTGTGGTTTGTTGTCATCTGTCATATTTACTCATGCCCAGTGGACAGCGCCCACATTCTCTTTTTATGTGCTTTGTAGTATTTACCCCACTGAAATGGTTCTGCCAGATAGTCGGTAATTATAAGAAAGGAACTGACCTGTTGATGTAAGATTTCTAATCCTTGAAAGCGTTAGATGCAGGACCCAGTGTTTCTCCAGGGTGACCGGTGGGGAACTGGCCCGGGTCTCGGTGAGCTACCTTTGTGCTGTCCCTTACTGTCGAACCCACGCACTCTGCCCTTCCTCTCTCCCTCCCCTCCTCCCAGACTGAACAAGCCCTTTGTGGACTACGGGGAGACAGTGATGTACGGACTGGAATCCAGCCCCAGCTCCTGGCTCCGGAACCACGCGCACTGGGGAAGGTAACCACTTTCCTCCTCCGTTGCAGCTGTGGCCCCACAGAGGGGAGGCCTTCACACGGGAAGGTGGGGGGCGGCACACGCTGTAAGAGGTGGAAAGACCATCTTTTGGCTTGGTGGATTTGGCTCCTAGCTCAGCTCTGCCTACAGTCATCTGGTGACCACGGCGATGTGAGCCCTTTCTTCTCTGGTCCTCAGTTTCCTCACTGATAACCTAGCTGTTCCAGCTTTGGCAGTCTATGACCGGTGGTTATTTTTTATTTGCTCATTTGTTCAGTAAAGATATTTAAGCACTCTCTTATAAGTCATGCAGAATAATTCTCCATATAGGGAAAGGGGGAGCCCCTTGGGGTAAAGAGTATGGTCCTGGCCCTCTAGGGACTTGCAGTCTCTATAAGGAGAAGGATATGCAGTCTCTGTAAGGAGAAGGCTCAAGGACAAGAGATCAGGAGCAGTCTATACCGGTAGAGAAAGTGTCACGGGAGAGAAGTGTATCCTAGGGGCTGAGGAGATTTAAGGACAGTTGCCTGTGCCAGATGAGAAGTGCACCTGATAGGTGCTTTAAGGGCAGGGCCCTGGGCAGGGGAAGGAAGGCTTCAAGGAAGAGGTGAGCTGAGCTAGAACAAATGGGTTTATTGGGAAAAGAGACTTTTCAAGGGGAGGGGGGAGGAGGGTACTTGGAAATTTCTCCTTATGGTAAGTTTCCAGATGCCTGGAGAGAAATATTCTAATTTTTGTTTCCTGTTTGAGGAAATGGTATATTTAGAAGCAGAGAATTGATATCAAGGGCTGAATCCTTTATATTCTTTTTAAGTGGAACCACATTAAATCTGTGTTCTCCAGGAAAACTCCCTTTTTGTGGCCATAGGGAGACCTTTACAGTTTCACACATAGTCAACTTCCTCCTGGGACACAGGTTTATTTTGTGATTCTTTCAGCAGAATCATTTTCTGTGACTGGGAGAAGCCATAGTGCCAAGCGGCCACCACTGGTTAGTGGTTAGCTGGTTGGTTGGCCGGTTGTTGATTGATTCTTTCTTCCCTCCCTTCCGTCCTTTCTTCTCTCTCCTTCTCTCCTTTCTCTGTTTCTTTCTCTCTCTCTCCCTCTTTTCCTCTCCCCAGCCCTCTCCTTTCTCTCCCCATCCTTCCTCCCTCCTTCCTTATTTTCTCCCTTCCTTTCTTTAATGAAATTAATGTGTGTTTTGGTAAAAAAAAATTTTTTTTTGAGCAAGATAGGCATTCATAAAGGAAAAATAAAGGTATATACTGGTCACACTTGCATGGGTATACTTTTGGCATTTTCTGTATGTATATAAACATACACATGTTCTTAACACTTTTTATACAAATCGGCATTGCTATAGGTACTATTTAGAAGCTGGGGTTTTTTTTTCTATTAAAGGTTTTGGACCTATCATATAGATTTAACGTATTCTTTTTACCTGCTGTATACCACTCGATTTAATCATTTCCCTCTTGGTGACCCTCCAGGTTGTTACCAGCTGTCATTCAGTGCCTCCAGCAGCATTCTGGGTGCATCGGGTTCTATGTGCTTATGAGAGAGGAGGCTGTTTCTTAGATTTGTATTAGAGAGAGAGAGCGTGGAGGGCTTCACTTCCTGGGGTTTTATGCCGTTTCCCCTGTAGTTTTAGAACAAACAATGAGACAGGATACGCAGGCCGTGGGGAGGAGGAGGCCAAGGGCTGATCATTGGTCCTGGTGTGTGTGCTCCACTCCAGCCATTCTGATCTCGGGGTCGCCCGACCCCATGCAGCATTCTAGACAAGACGGAGGAAGGGGACCTCAGGTGCCGCATACACAGCGTCTTCTTCACCCTCCTCCAAAGCTCCAGACTGGTGGTACTTAACCCTGTTTCTCCTTTTGTCAGGGCACACTCATCATTGTCACCTGGTGGGAGGGTCTGTGGCGGCCTGGGAGGAAGCACTGTCCAAACACCTCTCTCGGGGATTCTCATGGTCTGCGTATTCCTTCCTTCCCCGTCTACAGGCACCTGGTGGACTTCTTCCTGATTGTCACGCAGCTGGGATTCTGCTGTGTCTATTTTGTCTTTCTGGCTGACAACTTTAAACAGGTAGGGCCCTTGTTAAAAAGAGAGAGAGAGAATGGCAAGAGATAAGTGGATTTTGAGTTTAGGATTCCTGCTAAGCCAGTTTGGGTCAACAAAAGAATTAAGATTTGTAACACATTATGTAGAACAGTGTCTTTAGTTTAATTTCATCTGAAGACCTAGGACACTGAGAAACTTAAAGATATCTTGTCGATCCTCCTGTCTTTAGATAAGATGTGATCAAACCCAGCTCAGACAGCTGGGTTGCCGATGAACCGCACAGATCTCTGAAGACGGTTCACCAACCACAGACTTCTGTATGGCCTTGTTTTCCTACTGAGCCTCCAGTTACAAGCCCTTTTTGGTGGAAAGTCCACTGTCCTCTGTCATCTGAGAAACCTTTTCTGTTGCTCTTCTGCCCCTCATTCTAGGTGATAGAAGCGGCCAATGGGACCACCAACAACTGCCACAACAATGAGACTGTGATTCTGACGCCCACCATGGACTCACGACTCTACATGCTCGCCTTCCTGCCCTTCGTGGTGCTGCTGGTTTTCATCAGGAACCTCCGAGTCCTGTCCATCTTCTCTCTGTTGGCCAACATCACCATGCTGGTTAGCCTGGTTATGATCTACCAGTTCATTGTCCAGGTAAGAACCCAGGCCCTCCCTCTGCCTAGGATATAGTCAAAGAAGCAAACAGAACAAGCAAGTGAATCAAATAGGAGTATGTTACTCACTGTGTGTGTTTGGTCTGTCTCTGTCTAGGTCCTATGAACGCATTTACACACAACATAGACAGCATCCTGGTTTGAGTTGTGTCTAGTACGTAGAGAACTCTAGAAAACCAAATTATGTTTTGTTTTGTTTTTAACATAATTTAAAAAATTATTAGATGTACTATTCATCTACTTTGCCTTTTCTTTTCCTGGCCAGTGCCAGTGTGGCAGGGAGCTTTCCATGTTGATGCACGTGGTTTTACCTCATCCTTTTTAATTGCTACATAGTATCTCAGAGAATAGATGTGCCACAGTTTATTTAATTAGTCCCCAAGCAATGGACTGTCAGGTCATTTATAATTTTTTAGTATTATGTTAGTATTATGACTGAGTTTTCTGAGGCCTTTCTTTTTTTCTATTAAAAAAATTTTTTTAACATTTATTTAATTTTGAGAGAGAGAGAGAGACAGAGCACAAGCAGGGGTGGAGCAGAGAGAGAGGGAGACACAGAATCTGAAGCATGCTCCAGGCTCTGAGCTGAGAGCACAGAGCCTGATGAGGGGCTCAAACCCACAAATCGTGAGATCATACCGGAGCCAAAGTCGGATGCTTAACCAACTCAGCCCCCCAGGTACCCCTCTTCGGCCTTTCTCTTTCTGGACATGTAGAAATACTCCTCCGAGGTATTTCTCTAGAGGCGTAGTTGCTGAAGAGTATGGACTTTTGAATTTTTATTTTGCCAAGTTGATTTTTCCAAAAGCTATTTACCAGTTTCATACAGGCTCCGTTCCATCGGAGCCACACTAGATGCATCAGTCTTTTGAATATTGGTTAGTCTGACAGGTGAACATGAACTCATTTTCACAGGGTCTACTCAACAGTGACCCGGCCACTCACTGATACGGTTTCTAGGAAGGCAGCAGATTGTAAGGCAGGTCTTCCTCTACTGAGGAAGTGACATCATGAATTTAGATTAACATTGTGCTCGGTGAGCATTCACTGTTTTTCTCCTGGCTTAGTAAGTCAGGTGCATGGCAGATACTGACTCTTCTTCTGCAGAACTACTTCTTAAAAACAAAATAAACTGCCATCCATGGCCCATTTTTGTTGGGGATGGAAGGAGGGTTCATGGACGCAAGATTAACCATTTCCAGAGAGTTTCCTTCTCCACCTCTGGCAAATTAAGTTAAAACAAGGAAGGGTACATAAATGCATGATTTGACTTTGTAATTAGAGATCTGAATCAGGACACACTGCAGTGGCATTAAAGGGAGCGAGGCCACCTCACATAGATGTGCACATACACTGCATTTAGTCTTTTTTTAAAAAATAGAATTTATTGTTAGATTGGCTTACATACAACACCAAGTCTTCATCCCAACAAGTGCCCTCCTCAACGCCATCACCCACTTTCCCCTCTCCGTCTCCCCCACTCCCATCCACGCTCAGATTGTTCTCTGTATTTAAGAGTCTCCTATGATTTGCCTCCCTGCTCTGTTTGTAACTATTTTTCCCCCTTCCCTGCCTCCATGGTCTTCTGTTAAGTTTCTCAAGATCCACATATGAGCAAAAACATATGATATCCGTCTTTCTCTGAGTTATTTCACTTAGCATAATACCCTCCAGTTCCATCCACATTGCTGCAAATGGTAGGATTTTGTTCTTTCTCATTGCCAGGTAGTATTCCAGGGCATATATAAACCACATCTTCTTTATCCCTTCATCATTTGATGGACATTTAGGCTCTCTCCATGACTGTGCTATTGTTGAAAGGGCTGCTGGAAACATTGGGGTACACGTGCCCCTAACACTGCATTTAGTCTTAAACCGCTGCAGGTCGTTGGACAGTGGTGGTTGCCATGGTCAGGGGGCTGGGATAGGAGTGTGGGTTCCAACAGCATCTCCATCCCAGCTGAAGGCAGTGTCTGTTCAGAGCATTGTCTGTGCGCAGCGCAAACCTGCACTTGCAGATGGGGCAGCCCTACCCACTTCTTGGGAGTGAGTGTGAGCCTCCTCTGGGCTTAACCAGGAGGTGTGTGTGATCACACAGTGCTCTGTGCACTGGGGCAGTGTAGGGGGATGCTGGTTTGGCTATGAGTCAGGCAGCATCATTTTGATGTGCGTAAGTCGAGATGCTCCCTTTGGGTCATTTTTGTTGCTTTATTGCGGCGGTCTTGTCTTGGCGTCTTCTCCTGCTGTCCAGCCTGAACTTTTCCCTGGTCCCGAGCATGCGTGTGGCTGGTGTGCTTGCTCCACCGTCACGGGAAGCTGACTGAGGTCTTCCACCTGTGCAGGTGTATCCATGTCTCCACCACCTGGAATGACAGATGGCGTAGTCCTGAGCAGAGGGTCTCCCCCAGACGGGCCTCCCAGTAAATGTTTTTATCACTGCATTTCTTTCATTCTGAGATGCAAGTTTTTCATAGTTAGGATGTTTCCAGAATTGGAGTTCATCTTGCAATCCTCATGTACATTTAACAGCATTTTCTCATGAAGCTGTTATCATTGAAATTAATAGTATCATAGAATTGAGGAGGTAATACGTTAATAACGAGCTGATTTTAATTTGTATGTTTCTTTGCACATTAAACTTTTCCATTTTTTAAAAGATTTACTTATTTTGAAAGAGCGAGACAGGAAAAGAGAGAGAGAAAGAGAACAAGCACAAGCAGAGGAGGGGCAGAGAGAGGGGGAGAGAGAGAAAATCCCAAACATGCTATGCACTGCTAGTTTGGAGCCCGATGTGGGGCTTGACCTCATGAACTGCGAGATCAGGCATGACCTGAGCTGAAATCAGGAGTCAGACACTTAACTGACTGAACCACCCAGGTGCCCCTAAACTTTTTCCATTTAATTGGTTGGGCTCTAAGTCAGTAGCAATGATCAAGTATGTAGAATTATAAGTTCCTTCTGCTGGCCTCATTCCCAGTATCCCCAGACATGTATCCTGAAATTCCCTCTCTGATACCTCAGCCAGATCTGACGTATGAGGCTGGATAATAGTCATCCACTAACCAGCAGATCGCTCCTGTTTCCAGCAAGCTTCTAGAAGGTATACTGTGACTCAGGAATAATTACAGGGCACTGTAATTTCACTCTTTGTCTCCTTGTAGAGCAAAAATATTTATTAGTCTGTCTTCATTCCAGGTACTGAAATACTTCTTATAAAGAGATCTAAGCAATTTCTTAGCAGGAGTTCAGGAAAAAAAAGGTATTTTTAAAATTATATTTCAGGGAGACTATAGTATAATTGCTTTGAAAACTTTCAAAGAGAAGCCTGTTATAGAGATTAATATTAGGTGTCCTTTTGTTCACTGATACTGTTCTGTCATACTGCCAGAGCATGCCCTGTATTTATCTAAATACCTCTAGAGTTAAATCGATTTCAAAACATTATAAAGGCAGTTTAAAAATCACTTCTTACATTTATCTAAGCAGTGTATTCGCATAGTTTAAAAAGCCACATTCTGAAAGGACACCTGTTCTGTCCCATGCTGGGTCCAGTTCCTTTCATGCTCTGTTACTGGGGGCCTGTGTTCAGTGGTGAGTCGGTTAGGATTCTGTGTCTGCACCTCCTTGCTTGGACATCTTTACGTTGTACCTGTGGTTGACAAGTGCCATGGTTTTCGTCTGCCTGTAATAGTAAATGCTGGGTTGTTTTTTTTTTTTGCTATTTTTATCCCTAATGTTCTAATAACTCCTATCATGTGTGTATCAATAAGTTGTTTCAGGTGTCCAAACTTATTCATAAGAATTAAAAGAAAGAAAGAGAACAGCAGTTTTATCTGTGTGGAGTGTTTACATAGTTGTATTATAGTGAATGTGTAAATTAAAAAACTTAATTTTCTCACTGTTGTTTCATAAGCAGTTTTTCATGTGCTCTTAGTTTTCTCAATTTTTACTTTTAAAATGGCAAAGAGTCAGGTCACCTGGTGGCTTAGTTGGTTAAGTAAGCATCCGATTTCAGCTCAGGTCATGGTCTCATGGTTTGTGGGTTCAAGCCCTGCATCGGGCTCCAGATCCTCTGTCTCCCCTCCTCTCTCTGCCCCTCTCCTGCTCATGTGCTCTCTCTCTCTCTCTCTTAAAAACAAACATTTATATTCTGGATTTTTTTTTTCTGACTTGGATTCAATTTTGGGGGATGGAATTACCTAATGAAAGAATGTGACTATTTTTATGCAAGCACCAGCGTTGGAGTGTTTTATGGTACAGTGGGATGTAGTCTTTCCCAAAGCAAATAGGGTTTTCTAAGCCTGAAGGGCAAAAAAACACAAAAACTAAATGTCCCCCAAATCATCTGTCAGTGTCAGACTTCCCCCTTTTAGAGGACCCTCAATTTAAGAAATGGTCATGAAAAAAAAAAAAAAGAAATGGTCATGGCCTGTCTGATGTTGGAGTTCAAATCTTGAATCTCTGGATAGCCTTTGCTTTGTTTTATTTTCTCTTTCAGAATATCCCAGACCCCAGCCGCCTCCCCTTGGTGGCCCCCTGGAAGACCTACCCTCTGTTCTTCGGCACGGCCATTTTTGCGTTTGAAGGCATTGGGATGGTAAGAGCTTCACTGTGACTCTCTGTCACCCTCGGTGTCCTTGAGGTCTGCTTTTCGGAAGGCTGAGGAAATGCTATTAGAAATTATCTTCTGGAACTTACCGGCCAGCTCAGACAGCATTTCAGGGATTTCACTGGGGTTTTCCAGCTCCAGCTTTTGGAAATAAATTGTATGTGACTTTGAGAATGTTTGCATTCAAACCCCGCCTGTTGCCCATGTATCGCCTGTTGGGCAATAGGCAATAATCCCTGGCAGTTGGGAACACAGGGTCTAGAGTTGGACTGACTCCAGGTGAGTCCTGGCTCTGCCAGGGAATCGCCGTGCGACCTTGTGTGAGGACTTAACTTCTTCGCTGTTTGCTTCTGAGAAATGAACTTGATGATTAGTAGTTGTTAGGATTAAATGAGAGGTGTGTAAAGTACTTGGCATAGTCCCTGGCACAGAGTTAGTATTAAGTAATTTTTATTTTATTAGTAATACTATTGATTTTATTATTTTTTTTAATGTTTATTCTTGAGGGAGAGAGAAAGAGCACGTGCACAAGTTGGGGAGGGGTGGAGAGAGAGGGAGACGCAGAATCCGAAGCTGCCTCCAGGCTCTGAGCTGTCAGCACAGAGCCCAACCCAGGGCTCAAACCCACAAAGTTGCAAGACCATGACCTGAGCCGAAGTCGGATGCCTAACCAGCTGAGCCAGCCAGGCGGCCCTATTGTTTTTATCATTAAATCAATAGCCACACAAAAAAATCCTCTTCCCTGGAACATTGGTGTGCGTATTCTTTTGTGTGGAGAAAAATAGCCTTAGCTCTCACTGCTCGCTTAGCTTCCCCTACCATTGCTGTGATTTCACCAAATTCTTCTCCTATAGAGAGGAATATGCCATTCAGTTGCACCTAATTTGATTTTTATTTATATTTTTTCATAATAAAGTTCCAGAATTTTTCCTTGAAGAAAACTATTGACACCATTGGCCAGCAGCTTAGGAAAAGGGAAGAAGACACTTTTCCTTTCATGGACTATCTTTTTATCTCCACTTGATTTCCCTGTCACTTTATACACTTTTAAGAAAACTTAGAAGCTGAATAGGTTTTTCTGTGAAATACTAAGGAGCTGTCCTGGTGGGATTGATGGGATGTGTTAAGGCCCTACCGTTGCGGGGAGGCTTTCTCAGGGATCGGTGTGTGAGTTGCCCAAGAAGCATGTCTCCCCTTGACTCACAAACAGAGCCCCCAATTGTAGCAGTGAGTAAGAGGCCTCAAGTACTTGGGACTGGAGAGGAGAGACTGAGGGAATGCGGAAAGCTGCCTGGGGATCCTGGTTCTTAAGGAGCATTGTATGGAATTTTCCAGTTTCCCAGACAGCACAATGCAGAAGTTGTTCTTTGCTTCATTTCATCAGCCAAGGCTTGGATATGGCGCCGTTCTATGGTCACTATTGTCTGCTACTTAAGATTTCTCTGTGTTTTCCATTTTTACAAGGGAGAAAACACTGCTGTTTCGGCCCTTAGTTTGGACTTGAGGGCTGTTGAGCGTGTGTGGGTGTGGGGCCCCTGCTCACTCGTTGTTCAGTGTAGTCTCTGTGTTTGTGCCACTGGCCCAGGCCTGGCAGACATGGAGGAGACAGACGGCCTGCTCTCTGGCTCTCTACATGCTCCGTAAAAGGTAACCGGGAGAAAGCTTAGAAACTTCTAATTGGATGTGGGTCAGCCGAAGCTGGAGCCCCCTGCGCTGGTGGGGGCAGGGGTGCGGTGTTGAGGGCCGGTTGGAAGTGCAGGGCTGTGGGCCCTCACAGCACCCAGCCTGCAGAGGGCCCGCGGTGTCTGCCGGGGTGTGTCTGGCGCAGACCCACTCTGCCTCATGATCGCAGGTGTTCAAGGAAACTGCGTGGCATGACAAGATCAAAGATGGCTTGTGGGACAGCTCGACACTGTCGCTTTGCCTCGTGAGCCATGCCAGGTGCAGGTGAGAGCAGGGTGGGAAGCTTGTCAGTCACGCCTGCCGTTTTCCCTATTCTGAGATGAGCCAGTTTTCATAAGGGGCCTTTGCTTTGCTTTGGAATGTCCTCTACTGTGAGGGCGGAGGCGGCAAGGTCAGTGACCACGAGCCTGGAAAGTGGGTTTTGGTGTACATTTTGCACCCCTGAATCTCTGCTGTCCTCTAAATCGTGACACCCATGCTCCCTCCATCTCTTCACTTGTCACCACTGGCACCTGCCCTTCTGAAGCTGAGGAAGCCGTTTCTGGAAACTAGAGTGGCAGTGTCCCCTGACCTATGCTTTGCGTTCTTCAGACAGGTTAGCAGAGCTGTGGTCTCAGGTGAAGTCTGCTTCCTGTCATGCCGGGTGGGCCTGAGGTACGAGAGCTGCCGGCCGCCGTGGGGCTGCACCGAGGGGCACAGAGCACCCCCAGCCCAGGGCCTCCTGGAGCCGAAGGCAGAGCACTGGCCTGCCAGGGGTCCTGGGTCCCAGTCCTGCCTGCGCCCACCTCCCCGCACTTCCTGTCTCACAAGGGGGGGCTCTGGGTCTCCTCCAGCTTGGAGGAAATAGGTTGACTTTGTCTCTGTCCCATGGGAATAAAGCAGTTACTGTTTTCTGAGACCATTATTATTATTATTATTATTTTTACCATTAATGTTGCTTTTTCCTGTGTTTTCTCTTCTTTCTCACTACTCTTCTAGGTTCTGCCCCTTGAAAACAAAATGAAGGATCCTCGGAAATTTCCGCTCATCCTGTACGTGGGAATGGCCATCATCACCGCGCTCTACATCAGTCTGGGGAGTCTGGGGTACCTGCAGTTTGGAGCTAACATCCAGGGCAGCATAACCCTCAACCTGCCCAATTGCTGGTACGTGGGGAAGGACGAAGCCTCGGAGCACTGGATGCTATTTTTATTTATTTTTATTTTTTTAAATGTTTATTTATTTATTTTGAGAGAGAGAGTGGGTGGGGGGAGAGAGAATCTCAAACAGGCTTCACACTGTCAGTGCAGAGCCTGATGTGGGGCCTGGTCTCACGAACCGTGAGATCATGACCTGAGCCAAGATCAAGAGTCAGATGCTTAACTGACCGAGCCACCCAGGAGCCCCTGGATGTTTCCTTTTTAATTCATGGGTCAGAACATGGATTTTCCTCCTACTTTCCCCTTAAATCAGCTCACTTCACTTTTGCCCACCACTCCTACCTCCTACTCACCCCCTGCCCCCCGCCCCAGCCCCATCCCTCCTCGGCTGCCCACTGAGCCCTTCAACCCATCTGCCTATCCTAGCCTTAATCCTTCTCCAGGTCTCCCGTCCCCGTATGAGCCAGGACTCCAGTCACTTGTGCATTCCCTTGGTGAGAGCCCTCAGGGGCTTCCCTTTGCTCCTCCAACAGAGACAAGATCTGTAAGGTGCCTCTCCGGCTGTAGCCCCGCCTGCACCTCATTCCTAGTCTGTGAGGAGGACTTAGTCAAGGGGTCACTCTTCTTGAGGAACTTTCTCTGCTGTTCCACCCCCCACAACTTCCAGGCTAGGTCAGACGTTCCTTCACTCTGTTCTTGTAGTATCCCATTCGGACCGTAGCCTAATTCCTGTTCTGTGGTCTGTTTGCCTGCACTGTGCTCTCCCTCCACCATAAGTTCTGCCTTTCACCCCGGCACCCGGCACAGTCCCCGACGCATGATCACCACCCAGTGGATGACTTCTGAACAAAAAGGAGGTCTAAACGCTGGGACTGTGAGGCATTTTGTGACGAGATGTTTTCAGGGAGCAGCTGGGGCATAGAGGCTACAGGCGGTCTGCCATGTCCGTCTCTGTGGCCTCAGACAGGTCACAGCTGCTCACTCACTGCCTCAGCTCCCACTTTGGGGAACCAGGAGTAGTCATGTCTTCCAGGATTGTCATGAAGAGCAAAAGCTATGTGTGAGAAAGTGCTTTGTCATACTCTCTTGGTGCAATTAGAACACTCCCTTGAGGTTTCTTCATTATTTGGAGGAGGAATTCCTATGGAGGCGTATGCCAGATGGATTGGTTGATCAGGTGACATGCCATTTCTCCCTAGAAACCTGAGCCTGGAAGGGCCAAGCATCCCATCAGTTCACCTTAAGCATTCCCAATAGACAGGGAGAGAAGAGGGCGAATCGGCTGGGTTCCCAGCTTCTGCTGTGCTTCTTCAGGGGCAGTCACCGGCTTGATGAGCGGGTGGAGGGCTTGCACAGTGGACTGGGGGCTGTAGGGAGCCCCTCTGTACCTCACTTTGCTCAGCTCTTGGTTACTGTGTTGCAGGGACCCACTGAGACATACTGAACTGCTTCCTGAAAAGAGAGCTGTCACAGGGCGTGTCTGAAACAACAGTTCTGGTTTGAGGATTAGGATTTCATTGTTGGGGGGCAGCTGAGCACACACTGAGGGCTTAGAGAGCCCTGGGGACCAGAAGGACCTTTCAGGCCGACCCGGGTGACCTGCCTGTGCATGTTTCTCAAGCTCTGATTGGTGAGGCATTGTGCAAGGGCAGGTTGAGAAAACCGAGAAAGGTGTTTATTCAGTCGTGTCGCCGGTGTTCAGCACAGGGTGCCCTAATCCACAGGGGTCTGGGGACGAGGTCTGTGGTGTGGCCAGCCATGTGGTGGCCCTGCAATGCGCTGCTGTTTTCAGAAAAGTTTCCCTTTCGCTCTGATGCCTTCTTTTACATTTCCAAATGTTCCTGCTCTTTCAAGAGGCGGGTGGCAGCTTGGCCTCACTGAAGATGAATGGATCGGAAACAGCAGCGGCAGCCACTTCATCTAAAGGCTGGATGAGCACCTGTCGTCTTCCCTTTGACACTCCAAACCCAGCTACCCTCATCTTTCCGTCTCCATTCGGGTGCGATTTATTTAGCTGTCCCTGCAGGTGCCGGTCCTGCTTCCAGACTTCCCAGCACTCCAGAAGGCTTTGGTGTTGTATTGAGTTTAATTATAGAGGCACCAGCTGATTTTTCCAAAGCGTTTTTATTATCTATTCTCGGAGCAAGTAAGACCTTTTGTCAAACTCAGTCTCTCCCAGGATGTTCTCCTGTTTATAGCATAAGAACATCTCCTAGGCATTAAGTTCAACCCCAGAGAAACTCAATGCACAGTATACACAATGTCATCACCACCTTTAAATAGATTTCCAACAAGGTGGGGGAGGCCAGTGTTTCTTGCTGCTGAAGGTATGAAGGTCTTGCTTGAAGGGGAGCTTTTGCTGAGGGGCCAGGGTGGCCTTCCCTTTAAAGGTCATGTCGGATCCAGGAGTACTGATGGATCAGGCCTGTTTTCTGCTCTGCACAGTTCTAGGCACGAGGTAGACAGAGCTGTCTGTCAGTAAGTGAGCGGTCTCCCTGAGGAGCCACGCAGTGAAGCAGTGGTAGGAAGGTGGCCATAGTGGTGCGGAAAGATGGGGTTTGCTCCTGCTTGTTGGTCATGTGGTCACCGCCTGATTCTAGGGAACCGTGAATTGGAGGGAAAGGATAGAAAAAGGGCCTGTTGCATTTTTAAGTATTTTAATTTTTGAGAGGATATACGTCCATGGTAAAGATTCCAGATGTTGAAAGTGTATGCAGAATATGTTTGTATCCATTTGCCTCCCAAGTGCCCGTTTTACAGTTTACCATTTCAGAGACAACCATGTTGACCAATTTCTTGTGTTTCCTCCTGGAGATGTTTGGAGTATGTAAGAATGTCATATGCGTGTGTGTGTGTGTGAGACGGGGCGTTTTTTCCTCCTTTTTCCCTTTGGACGATTTGTAGCACACTGTAGACGCCATCCTGCCTCACGCATTTCTCACTTAGTGCATCCGGGTGCTCTTTCCGTTTCAGCACCTATACTTCTGCCTCATACTGTTTCACAGCTCCCTGGGATCCCATGACTTAACCAGTTCCCCACTGGCTGACATTTGAACTGTTTTTGGTCTTTCTTAAAACTCTGCAGTGACGTACTTTGAATGAAAAATGTTATGCACACATGCAAGTGCATCTGCAGGGCAAATGCCTAGACGTGAAATTGCTGGGTCCGAAGGACACGTGTGTTTGTGACGTGGACAGACGTGGCCACGGCGAGACTATCCTGCCCCCTCACTGCTGGTGCGGTGGCGGAAAGCAGGCTTTCGAACGTCTCTCGGCGCTCTCTCCGCAGGCTCTACCAGTCGGTCAAGCTGCTCTACTCCATCGGCATCTTCTTCACCTACGCCATCCAGTTCTACGTGCCGGCCGAGATCATCCTCCCCTTCTTCGTGTCCCGCGCGCCCGAGCACTGCGAGCTGGTGGTCGACCTGTTCGTGCGCACCGTGCTGGTCTGCCTGACGTGTGAGTAGAAGACAGGATAATTGCTTTGTGTCCTCAGGGCTTTCTTGAGAGAGAGCCTGCTGTACTGAGACAGTTGTAGCGTGTGAGCGGGGAACTGGCCTGTTGTCTCAGGTGCATAGTCGAGGCCCGGCCAGATGGTGAAGTGAATTGATTATATATGTGCTCGAGAGGACACGGGGATGAGAACAGAAATTCATTTGTAGATATGGCATAAAATGCCACAGTGATGGTCGTAATTCAGAGTAAAGATGTAGAATCACTATCCTCTGTCCTTGGGATAACATAAGGTAAAAATCTAAGAGAGAGCCATTTAAACCATATGCATCTGAGAATAGGTTATTTTTGATAACCACTACATGTTTATTTGTGTTTTCAAATAATCCTCTTCCAGTGTGACCATCTGTTGCTTAGATGTCATTTTGAGCCTTTGTGATACTGTTCTAGACATTTACTAAGTATGTTTCTTAGAAAGTTTATATTGATTAACCTAGGTGTTTGATCTTTTACTTTGTGTTTTATTTCTCCTCCCTGGCCACACACCCTGGAGTGTGAGTTAAGAGACAAGATATTACTCTATTTGCTATCGCTTCAAACTGGTATAAATTTTAAAATAGCAATAAATTTTTCTTTTTTGGCAGCTTCTGTGAGTTGACAGAATAGAGAACCCCCACATAAATTGGTCTATAGTATCTCTAAGTTTCTAGGAGATTGGCAACTTCTTTCCAGATCAAAGTACTTGGATCTCAATTTCACTTTTTGGCTATGTTGAGCTTTTTATTTTATTTTTAAAAATTGTATTATTTTTGGAAAAGAAATGTCTTGGTTTATTATATTGAGACTTCTCTGGGAACTTCTTAAATTATCCAGTCCAAGCCCCTCTCATTGGAATAAAAATAGGTCTGTATGATGTTTAAATTGAACCAGAATAGAGTGTTTTAGGGATAAATAATGTGAAAGTTGTCTAGCATTTGTTCATATTCTGGAAGATCAGAAATGACATTATGGGTCAACTATTGGCAAGAGAAGGGCAGCAGAGATTAGACTTGGGGGATAGACTAGTGCCTATTCCAGAAGGGACCTCCTCAGGGAATAGCGTCGTGCCTACCTCGAATGGACCTTTGTAAGGGAACAGACCACTTCCCGTCCCAGAATGGTCTCCTCAGTAGAGCTGACAGCACTTATCTCAAAATGGATTTATTCAAGGAAACATTCTGTTGGGTATTCCTAAATAAACTTTCTCAAGAGAACAGCCTAGTGCCTATCCCAGAATGGGCTTCTTCAAGGGACAGCCTAGTGCCTATCCTAGAGAGGACCTCTTTAAGGTAAGTGCCAACCCCAGAATGGTCTTTTTAATAGAACTGACATTGCTTACTGCGGAATGGGCTTCCTGGGGAACAGGCCAGTGCCTATCCTAGAATGGTCCTTCTCCAATAGGTAGACTGGTGCCTATCCCAGAATGAACTCTCTTAAGGGAACAGACTCATACCTGTCCTAGAATAGATTTCTTCAAGCCACGTGCAGTTCTCTTTCTCATTTTATTTCAAGGATGTGGGTGAAGCTCAGTGTCCTGGAACTTTGTATGGAAGGAAGTCACTAGAGCTGAGGAACCGAACCTTCTGACTTAAAGTTGGACATATTCTGTCTGAGGATGTGTTGCAGGATGGGGCTGGGGTGGAGCCAGGAATGGGTAGACTGTTTGCATTTGGCAACCCCAGCAAGTTGATGGCATGCAAAAATCTGACTTCTCCTTATAGCCTGTTTGGCAGACCTTCTGGCCCTCTGTAGTCCAGCCTATAGAAAAAGCCCACTCAGCTAATCCAGTGCCCAGAGCTACCTACAGGCCACTGCTGCCCTAGAGCAACTGAAAAGGAAAGAATTGTATCTTTGCTTTTCTAGTGATTTGCCTTAATATATGCTAAGATATTCTGGATTTTATTCCTGTTTCTGCCTGCAACTCTCAGTGCTTCAGCACAGATACAGGTGTTCCTCTGTGGCTGCTGACCTCTAAGTATGAAGGAGGCAGTTTTCTCAGGTACAGTGTTTATAATGTCAACTCTCAGTGCTCTGACTCTGGAATCCAAAGGGTGCTAGAAGAAAGGATGGGGATGGTGCAGATAGTTGGCTTTTTTCAAAGTGGTTCCCCTAGAAAAGGAAGGTCTGTCTAAATAAAACTGCCTAGACATCAACTTCTCCCTGCCCGGAGAGCTGGGGCAGTGATGCTGCACCTGTTCCTCTCCTGGCCCCATTTTCTTCTCCAAGCTGGCTGAGGCCTCTGGTAGCATATGCCTTGCTTCCTGCCAGGTTTCTTTCCACTGCGCCCTGCAGGAGCCAGGAGTCTCTGATTCATAGACCGCATGGTATCCTTAGATGTCGCCTGGTTTTTGCTTTGCTTTTCCTGCCTCTGTCTGTAGGTCTCATCTCCCTTCTGCAGCGTGATGCTCAAAGGACTTGAGCTGCTTTTGATCTTCAAGCGCATTCAGTTATTTCCCCTTCTGTGATCTATCGTGACTTAGCATTGCATCGTCAGCCTATTAAATGCTGCCGCCTCCTCATCTCTGAGCACTCAGGCTTCTCTTCCCTTCCCTGGAGACTGTGGAGTGATTGTGTGATTCAGGAGAGGCATTTCACTGTAGCTTCAGCTTAAGTGTATTTATGTGAGTTTATTTTGTTTTTGTTTTTTTTCTGTACTTTCAGATCTTTGCTGCAAAAGGTTAATTGGTATATGATTTTAGAACTTTGCTAGAACGGATTGTTTTCTATTATACCACACATTTTAATAGCAGCTTGTTTTTTTTTTGCAATGTATTGTGTTTTCTTGCCTTTTTTCCCCAGCTTTTCCTCTTCTTCCTCACCGTCCACCCACCAAGAGAAGCAGGGGAATTTGGTCCAGACTCATTTTTTTTTTCCATTTGGAATTCCCCTTTCTCACCACTCTCCCCCATTTCACAAAGACTTCTATGTCTACTTTTTGGTGCTTAATTTCAGACTGTTGGACAGGAGGGGAAAGGGAAATACGTGCATCAGAGAATGGTGCTCACTTTTTTGTGATTTCATATGAAACAGTATTTCTTTCCCACCCAGATGATAGAACTGCAGACTTTGCAGGTTACCTACGTGCGAGGAGAGAGGCTGGAAGAGGCCAGTGCCAGAGGGAGTTCAGAAGGGTAGAAAGAGTGATTTTGGGGGTTCCAGGAGGTATTAACCTGTCCTTCAAACTATCCTTTGTACTAATTCTCTGTGGCATTTGTCACGTGAAACATCTTACTTCAGTTATGTATGAAAATTTCAGAAACCTATTGTTGAAGATGCAATAACATAAAACCATATCAATTAAGATGCCTTTTTGGACTGGAATGCATAGCTGTAGAACATTCCAAGCAGCCAGACCCTATCAAGCGTGAGGCTTGTAGGCCCAAACAGAGTGGCTTCTCAGCACCTTTGCTCTCTCACATTTCTCCTTCTTGCAGCTACAGTGACAAAGGGCAACAGCGTTAATTAGCTGTGCACTCTGCGTCCCCAGGGAGCCCTCCTGAGGCCTTAGTTTCCTCAGCTGTACGATGTAAAACGTATCAGATTGCTATGGCTTCTTTCCAGTCTAAACTTCTATGATTCGGCACAGGTGCCTTGAGCCTGATTTTAAATTCCTATCAAAACATTGCTCACAGAAAGGAAGTTAATGTAGAAACATTTAAAGAATGTCTAGATCAGGGGGTAATTGAAGAAGAAATTCCAGGGGTGCCCGGATAGCTCAGTCGGTTAAGCATCCAACTTCAGCTCAGGTCATGATCTCACAGTTCGTGAGTTCAGGCCGTGTGTTGGGCTCTGTGCTGACAGCTCAAAGGCTGGAGCCGACTTTGGATTCTGTATTTCCCTCTCTCTATCTGCCTTCCTCTGCCTCTCCATCTCTCTCTCTCTCTCAAAAATAAACAGTAAAAAAAATGAAATTTTGAATATCCCACTGAAATAACAAAAAAAAATTTTTGTTTGCATTTTATCTTCTGTGTGAATCCTCTTGGGTGCACTTTAAAAATAGTTGCAATCATAGTATATACAGAACTTTGTCTTTTGCTTTTTATTTGATTTTAAGTCAGAATAGGCATATCCTTCATAAATATTTTCATGACCATATAATATTCCATTATATAAGTGGATCATATTTACTAAACTACTCTTTTGGTATTGGACATGTAACTTGTTTTCTTTGCTTTTGTGTTTTTTTTTAATTTATACTTCCACTAATGGAAATGACATATTGTATCCAAGACTGTAATTAATTTTAAAGTACATTTTGAGACATTGAGAGTAACACAAGTGGATTGCACCAGCATTGATCACAATGAAACAGCAGGAAGGGCTTCCGGACATAGGACTCTAGGCGTCCAGCAAATTTCTGTGTGTGTTCTCTTAAGTGCTTTCTCTTCTCTTGGGCATAAGTCAGGCCTTTCGGTTGCTGGTCTTAAACCACAGGCTCCAGAACCCCAATCAGTTCCATCTCTGAACATGGTCGTTTGCCTCCTGGTGCTTCAGCAGTCAGAAGGTCATATTTCTAGTGTCTCTTAACCCAAAGGGAATATGTTTTGTAATACCGTTGGAGCCTTCTTGACTAATCATGTGGGCTGGCCGAGTTGTCCTCAGTCCCCCATTTCTGCACATGCCACAGGCAAGCTGCTACCGAGGGCTCTGACCTGCTGGTGGGGAGTGTGCTGTGGGAGTGTTCCTCTTCATATGGGGTGTTCTTGGGTGGGGGCAGGGAGAGAGTAGGGGGAGGTTATTCCTGGCTGGCTGCTCCCTGAGATCTCTACTGTCTTGAGCTTCTCTTTCTAGGGGCGCTATCACTCAGAGTAAAGACATTTAGTGCTGGAAGAGATTTTTGTTGCTCACACATCTTTCCCAAGTACATGATTCCCATGCCTGGAATTAACTAAAACTAGTTGGCCACATTTTGTGCATTTTGCGTGATGGCAAAACAGGTACCCTTGCTGTTGAGACGTTGAGGCTATTTATGCTGATGTGGTTGGGTCCTCTTGTCTTCCTCTTCCCCAGCATTATTAGTGGGTGGCTTACTGTTCTTGCTTTCTCCCCACACCCCTCATTCTTTTTCTCCAATGTCAGGCTTTATTGGAGCTTCACTTGGGGTATCTGGTCCAGCCAGGATAGGAAGAGGGCCGTCCCTTTGCAGCCCTGTGATCCTGGCTTTAAGAGAAGAGATAAGTTTTACTGCTTTAAAAAATCTCTATTAAAGATATTTTTGTTAAGCGTGCTTATTGTGTATATCCTTTGTAGTAAAAACAAGGGCAAATTTTTAGATTGCTTTTAAAATGTCATGATGAAGTGGAACATCTCTCTGTCTAATCTGAGAAAAGATTCTAATCGCACGAGCTTGTGTCGCTGTTTTCACTTAATGCTTATCATAGACCACATCTGCCCCCACTTAAAGTCATATCACAAAGTACCATATGTCCTCCAGGTTACTGTGACAGAGAGGGGACAGCAGACCAGACTCAGAGCTGGGGGGACCTGGGCAGGTCATCTGACTTCTTTCTCCCTCGGGCTTCTTGTCTCTGATGAAGGACACCCTTCTCTTGAGTGGAGCATTCATGGGGACCAGGGGCTCGTACCGGAAGAATAACTCACACTCCCTTTAGCGGCACAAAACCAGGCAGGCTGGAAGCTGTGTGTAGGGCATAACCATGTGCTCTAGAGAGAAGTCCCATTGCTCTGTCATACCGCAGCTGAGCAGGACATGGTGCTTCCCAGGTGACGATGAGTGAGGGACATTTTCCCACAACACACTCCTAAGGGACTAAACCTGCTTTGTACAGTTCCTTAAAACTTTGGAGGTGGGTGAGACTTCAGTCCTCATCCAGTGTTCGGATGGTCACCCAGCCTCATGAGCGAACAAGCTGAGGCTCCAAATGGTGAACCCGTTGGTGCTGGGACCGGTGATTGCATTAACTCACATTTCATTTATTGTGCACTTAAGTTCTAAGTGCTCTGAGCTCTTTATGTGAATGGTCTCATGTGACCGTCCCTGTTTCGTGGTAGGTTAAGTAGCTGGCTGGTTAGTGGTGGAGCCGGGATTGGAGCCCAGGTTCTGAGGCCAGAGCCTACACTCTGAGCCACATTCCTGTTCCAGCCTCTCCCAGGGCTCAGGGCTGATTGCTGCCTCAGTGCTCCTGCCCCCCCACCCCCACCGCTCACCCGCACTGGAACCAAGGGAGCCGTCACTGTGAGGCTGACATTAGGCAGATGTAGACCCAAACCCCAGAGAGGGGAAGTGTCTTTTACCGGGCCACACAGCAGATCAACTCTGGTGAGCATTTGGTTGTCCATAACGAGAAAGCCATTTTGTCATCAGTTTACAATTTAATTTTAACCTTCCTTCGGATTCAACCCTGAAGATTTGAGGGATATCACCAACTGTATATAGAAATAGCTAAGGGCTGAAACACTATTTTTAACTTGCAGTGCAAGTTAAAAGCCTACACTTTGTATGGGCTTCCTGAAGGCTTCAGAACAGTGAGGGTGTTGATGGATGATTGCCATGATGGTTGAACACTAGAATAAGGAAAGAGGAAGGGATTGCCTCAGGGCCGTAAAACCATGGCAGAAGCAGATCTGAGACTCAGTATCTCTGTACCCTCTTTTGTTATCAGGCTTCAAAATGCTTGTCTTCCTTCCTTTACAAAGCAGAGAGAGGTCAGGGCTGCGCATATACCAGTTCTCTGCTAAATGATTGCAGTGCATCCCTGGGAAAGTCAACCCAGCACCTGACCCCTCCAGTTCTTCCCAGACGGGCTCTTCCTGCTGGTCAGCCAGCTCCCTTGTGCCCCCTCCTGCAAGTTCTTCATCGTCAGGTGTGTGACGTGACTGTCCCACACACTTGAGGTCCTGGATTCTGGTCTCAGCTCTGCCCCTTCCGATCACTTAATCTCTCTGGGGACAGTAACCATGTTGTGAAATTATATCCCCATGCACCCGAGGCAGATTCATCCAATGTGTGGCTGCTTCTTGGTGCTGTCAGACCCTTGATGTTCTGCTGTGAGGGGAGTGTTCTGGGTCTGTGCTGTCCTGGTAGCTAACTGGCCACTGTGAATGAGGAACTGAATTCGTTTAAGCTGACATAGCTTCAGAGTTAAGTGTGAGACAGGGGACGTGGGCTTGTCCCTTGTCTGGTAAGCCTCCGTCCCATGTTGCCTTCCTTCTTACTACAGGGAGTGCTATTCCAGTTTAAAAGCAAGTGCTTCTCATAAAACCTGGCTTCTGAAGCCAGTCCATTTGTCTGTAGCTCAGCTAAAGAAACAGTAATTGATGCAGACAGTCCATCTGAGGAGTAAAATTGATCTGAGGGGAAAACTGGGTGTATTGGACTGACGTGTTCTGTCTGGCAGTCTCACCACTGAGATGCCTTCCTCAGCACGACTTGGCTACACGGCTTTACGAAGCAACTGAAGTGGGAGTGGAACACAACCCGCGCCCCTTTTAAGATGTGACTCATAGGGGGCGCCTGGGTGGCTCAGTAGGTTGTGTCTGGCTTTGGCTCAGGACGTGATCTCACGGTTTGTGGGTTCGAGCCCCATGTCAGGCTCTGTGCTGACAGCTAGCTCAGAGCCTGGAGCCTGTCTTCAGATTCTGTGTCTCCCTCTCTCTCTGACCCTCCCCTGCTCATGCTGTCTCTCTGTGTCTCTCAAAAATGAATAAAACACATTAAAAATTAAAAAAAAGATGTGACTGATAGGAGTCAGTCAGCTCAGGATGTGCTCTGGGTGACAGTCTCCATGCTGACAGGGACCTCCAGGTGGAGCCTGCAGGGGGAAGACAGTTTGTCAAAATCCATTTGATTACTAATGAGTCGGTAATGCAGTGGCACCGGCAGCAGTGTATCTCCTAGAATGGCCATAGAACTGTATTGTGAGCCTCTTCTACACCAGGCCTTTGTGAAGTGCCTGTGTGACCTCGTTTGACCATCACGGTATCTCTGACATAGGAGCCATTTGTATCCTCACTTGGCAACAGGAACACCGAGAATCAGAAAGGAGCCGTAACTTCCCTCAGTGTCACTAATTCCAGAGCCCGCAGTCCTCGGTAAACTGGTGACGCGGTGGCCTTCGCTCCTCACCCCCGGGGGGAAGCTGGGTCAGAGGAGAACAGCGGGCTCAGTGGGCGCCGGAGTAAGCGCAGTCACAGAGGCCTCCTCCCTGTGGCTGGACAGCGGGGCGGTCCTTGCCACGCTGTGGAAGCGGACAGGGTTTCCTAACACTTCCACAGCGTTTCCTCCCACTTCCGCCTCCCTCACTTCCGCTGGCTCTTCCTGGCACAGGCGCATAGCCCTCGCGTGGGGTCTGCACGCCGAGCTGCGTCTACTCTCCCAGTAGGAGAATGCTCTGTGAAATGGGGTTTGTTGCGGTATCCTTCCCAAAGGATGGCTTCCCCCACCCCCATTTTGTTTCTTGTCCGTTAAATAGAGATGTTCGTGTTGGAAGAACCCTCGGTGGAAGAAGATGAGCAGTCGCACAGATACAGCCCTCCTCCCTTTCTGCCCCAGGCCCTCTCCTCTGGTAGGGACCAGGCTGCCCGGGAATGTAATTGAGTCTCTTTGCTTCAGAAAGATGGAGGCCATCTGCTGACACTGGAGAAGCTGAAAGCCAGGAGACCCGGGTTCCAGTCCCAGCCTTGCAGTGAGACCCAGGCCCTTGCGCACCTGTGGCTGTTTGTTTTCTCATCTGTGCACAGAGAGTCTGGACGGGGCAGTGTTTCCGTTTCTGCGGAGCTCTCCATTCTAGAAGGACAGGAGCTGAATTTGCTCAGCAGTGAGGTCTCTCCCAGCTCTGGGCAGTCCTGAGCAGGTGTGTCCTCTCTCTCCTGCAGGCGTCTTGGCCATCCTCATCCCCCGCCTGGACCTGGTCATCTCCCTGGTGGGGTCCGTGAGCAGCAGCGCCCTGGCCCTCATCATCCCGCCCCTCCTGGAGATCACCACCTACTACTCGGAGGGCATGAGCCCCCTTATCGTCGTCAAGGACGCCCTGATCAGCATCCTGGGCTTCGTGGGCTTTGTGGTGGGGACCTACGAGGCCCTCTATGAGCTGATCCAGCCAAGCAGTGCTCCCATCTTCATCAACTCCACCAGTGCCTTTGTATAGCACTCTGCCCTTTCCACCCCTGTGTGTTCCCCAGCCCCTGGCCCCAGAGCCAGGCTGGGCTCCGGGCTCTGGGGAAAGGTGAGGTTGCTGTTGGGGAGCACCTCTACCTGGCAGCAGGGTACCTTGGGCCAGGTAGGGCTGAGGGTACGGGAGAGACTTGGTAGCAGATATGCAGAGGTCCCTCTTTGTGGCAGTGCCATCCCTGTTCATTTGTACTTACGTTAATCCAGAACTTTAAACTCTTTTCCCTCATCCCGTCTCCTCCCTTACCTGCCTCCCCCCTTCTGACCCACTTCACCCAATGATTCCTGTTGCACAGCTCACTTTATTTAAACATCTTAGTACCCCCACCTCATGTTTTCTCCTTCCAGGCGCAGGCCTGGATTAAGTGAGTGGGAAGGCTGGGCCTATCTCTATCTCATACCTCTCCCAGATATTTTACCTCAGTTTCCTCCTGCCTGTTCAAGCTCCAGGAGGTGTCTGGACCTGCCTAGTAGTCAAAAACCAGCCCCAAAGCTGGAGCTTTTAATCTTTACTCTCTCTGGCTGTGACCCTTGGCAACACCTTCTCTGAATTCCTCGTGTGGGTCACAGTGTTGTATTCTTAGATGCTTTAGCTTCTGAAAGATATCAAGTGCTGCCTAAATTGAAAATATTTATATATTTTATTTAAAATTAGCTTCTGTTTTGAGATTCTGTCTCTAGATCTGGGGTTATTGTGGGTTCTTCCTTCCTCAGTAAACTTTTACTAGGCTTCTCCCGCTGAAAAGAAACTTGCTCCAGGAAATGTGTGCTTAGGTGCTCAGCACCCTTGGCTGAGTAACCCAGAGGTTTTAATCAGGATCATTTTCATGTGTACCTCTGTTGGGAGGCGTGGACTTCGCCTCCCACTGACCAGCCTGATTTCACATTGAGACGATACGTAGGACTCAGCGTATGTTTGCCAGTACACTAGGCTGAAGAGAGGATGGCGGAGTGGGATGTGCTTTTGTCTGCGCCCGGGAGGCTCATAAAATGGTCGCTTTGTGCATTCAGGCCTGTTTTTCAGCCTCAGCCCCTGACCGGCACACAGCGCACTAGCGTTCAGTTGCCAGCACATCGGGAAGACACCCGCACTTCGCCATGGATGAGAAGACAAGGCCAGTGTGCACAGTGTGAAATTCAGCTCACAGTAGTGAGAAGCAGCTGGTCTGACCCTACGCGTGGTGCTTGGCTGTTTACAATCAAAGGGGGACAGGCCAGACGCAGTGCCCCGCCCCGAGCTGCCTCCGTGACCTGGACTTCTAAAGGGAACCACTTGGTAGGGACTTCGGTCCCCTGTGTTTTAAACACTAATTGTGACCCCGTCCCTCCCCCTGCATGCCTCCCTGAGTGTCACAAGTAGCCTCGGGGTTGGCTCACCTCAAGGCCAGCCTTCAAGTTTGGGAACAGACTGTGGAGAAAGCAGAGAAAGGTGCATGGCCTTGCTTTTGGCTGCCTTTTCTCCCTCTCTTGGTGTGAGAAGTATTTCAGAAGAGCATTCATTAAGGCTCCATCCCCTGAGCTGTGTGTGTGTGTGTGTGTGTGTGTGTGTGTGTGTGTGTGTGTTCGTTCGTGCATGTGCAGTAGAGTCCTGCTGTCCTCCACTCCTGTCACCAGGCCGTTGCTCACCTGGAGACGGTTCGCCCTGAACGTCGGAGGGGAGCACACCTTCATCAGGGTCCTGTTCGCGTGTGTTTCCCCAAAGCTCATAAGGGCTCTGACTGCAGCCCCACTGCCACCCGCAGCCCTGGCCTTTTCTTTCTCTTCTGTTCCAAAGCCAAATTCTCATTGCAGTGACTCCCAGCCTACTAATAATTTATTAACTTAGGGAGATGGGATCCGTGGTGACTTGGTCTCTCTTAGGAGAATGACACTTTTCACCTACCCTTCCTGTGGTTGCCAGTAGGTGCTTGTGGGACCCAGATTCTAGCTGACGCCTCAGGCATAGAAGGTGCTGCAGTGGGTTCGAGGGTCATGCTCTTCTGTTTGTGAGTCCTGGGCTCCAGTTGTGCTGAGAGTTTTCAGTGAGAAGGTACATGTCAGTAGAAGGGAATCAGATATGTGTTTCGCCCACAGCCTCTTCTGTGGCTCAGGGCACTGCTGGAGGCCGTCCCGTCCAGGTGGGTAGCAAGACTTGACCTGAGGACTGGGCGGCAAAACACTGAGTCCTCTGGTCCCAGTCTTAGCAAACTGCAGACTACTGTTCCAGGGTCCGCAGCCTAGAAAATGTGTGTAGGAGAGATGGCACCACTAGCTTTGGGGCTTCTAGAAGCTAATTTAGCACAGCCTTGTCCCTGTTTGATCTTTTTCCTGTGTAGGCCCGGTGAAAGCAGACATCTGACTTAGAACAGCAAGGCTCTCAAGTGTGAGGCTCCTTGTCTGGGCCAAAGGCAAACCATGGGATTTTGGGGCCCGATACTGTTAGGCTCTGTGTCCCTCTGCCAGCCACCCCAGTGCAGCCTCAGATTTCCAGTAGCTTCTGGGAGCCCCCTGTTCCTTCTGCAAACGCTGCTATTGGGAGGCCTCCATCTCCCGGTTGGCAGTGTACCTCAAATTGCTGGGGAGAGCGTGACCTCTCACCTTGTCTTTAGTTTTCTAGACGTTGTCACCATTCACAAGTGTCATTATTTATACTGTGCTGCTGTCTGGCTGCTAGGAGCCCTTCGTCTGCACAAACTTGGGCCAAATGTATGTGAATGTGTGGCGTATCTGAGCTCAGAGCCTGCAGCTTACGCCCTCCCTCTCTGCCACTCACTTCTCCAGCTGGACTCACTGGCTGGTACTCACTACCTACTCTCCCCCCATGAAAGGTACAGTCTGTGGGTTTTCCACTTGTCTTCCAGTGATGATCCCAGAAAGGAACATTAGGAAATCTTTCCTCCATCTCTGTTACTTTTTCCTTCTCAAACGTCTCCCTTCCTGAATTGTAGAATATCATCTCTGTGTAACACTACATATTCACCTCCTGTTTTTTGGAAGTGCAAAATCTCAATTCATGTCTGTTTACAGCTCTCTCTATTCACTGCTCACAACAAAGGGGTCTGTATCAGTGTCTTGTATTTCGTAGCTGATCAGATGTTAAGGCGAGCCCCAGCTCCGGCCCTGGTCAGAACCCAACGCCACTTCCTGACAGTGAGACTCACAATACAAGTGGCATGACCTCGTGATTAGGGAGTCGGCTCCAAGACTGCCTTAGAATTAAATTTTCCAAAGTACATTAGAAATCTCTGAGACCATTAGGGGTAGAGGAGAGGGTGTGGTTTGTCTTTGAGATCATGGTCAATGCTTTTAGACAATTTAATTAGTCTTGCTGGTTGCAAGGCTGATTGTTCTGACAGCACCGGCTTGTGAGATTTCTTTCCTGTTCTTTGTACCAGCGGGTCATTCTCTAGCCAGGGCGTGTAAGTGGTGCTGAGCTGTGGTTACCAGAACGGGGGTGGGGGGGCAGGGAAATGAGGGTCGAGGGTGCCTGTTATACACCACGTTCTTTTGTTTAAATCAAAGTGATGCTGGGAAAGCTGTTTTGTTTTAGTGAACAATAAAATTACGTGACTCTATTGTAAACCATGTCAATGAATGTGTGAATAAGACAAAGAGGAGAAACTGCCAGCCAGCAGGTCTTTGTAACCAGATGGTACCGTGTATATTATACTGTGTACGCGCCTACATGTCTATTTCTTGCATGGTCTGTGTAGAGAGGTAGATCATGCAGGAGCTCATAGAAGAATTTGCTTCAGGTTCTGCACTTGGATCATATGTTAAACTTTTCCTTTATCAATAAATGAATTTTATTTTTTATTTTTGAGTGATTGCAGTCTGCATCTTTGTTTTGGCCTTTTTTTGTTTTTTTGTAATATCACTCAGACCTTTTTACTAGATCTTACTAGGTTGAAATGTTCGTAGTTGATGTCACAGAGCCCATCCATGGAGTAGTGCCAACAATAGAACCCCTGTGGAATTGAGCGTTCCCAAGATAGGGGCCAGGTAGGTATTTTTCTGTCAGATAATCCTGACCCTCAGCCTGCTCCTGCTTTTATTGAAAACTTGACTAGGAACTCTAAGCCCTCTCTGTGTATATCAGACAACTGTATTTGACCGGTATGGTGGTTAGTTTCATGTGTTAATGTGGCTGGGCTATAATGTTGAGTAACCCAGTTATTCAATCAAACACTAACCTAAGTGTTGCTCTGAAGCTATTCTGTAGATGTGGTTGATATCAATAATCAGTTGCCTTTAAATAAAAGTTTGTCCTTAAAATGTGGGTGGGCCTCATCCAATCAGTTGAAGGGCCCTAAGGGGAAAGCTGAGGTTTCAGTGAGGAAGAAGAAATTTTCCTCAAGACTGCAGCACCAGCTCCTGTCTGAGAATTGCCAGCCTAGCCTGACAGCCTGCCCTGTGAATTGTGGACTTGCCAGCCCTGACAATCACAGAAGCCAATTCCTTGAAATCCCACCCTCTCCAGTGGGGAGACTGATTTCAGGACAGTGGAAGAGATGACTTCCTTTTCCCTTTTGTCACATTAAGAGGGAAAACAAGACCATCTGAGCTGCCTCTCTAGGTGATCTGAAAATCAGTCTTGGGCAGCTACTGATTGAGACTCATTCAAAAGCAGACCCTTGAAGCACACTATTGAAGTATAGCACTTTACAGAGAGAGGAAGGCAGGGAATGGATTATGACTACTTTCAGTTATCAATATTATTTCTGGAACTGGGGGGGGGTGTCAAAGGGATTCAGTGACTGTTCCAAGTCATCAACCAGTAAGTGGCAGAATTAGGATACATATGCAAGTGCTGTGATTCCAGAACCCAAGCACTTCCCCAAGGCACTGGCTGCCTCCCCCTCTTTGTTACAGTCCCAGGAGGGAGGTCCACCTTTAGGGATTATTGTGAGGGCTAGAGAGAATGTTCTAAACTGCCTGGCATGAGAGCTTATGAAGCATTTTCTGAAATATTAGCTGAATTGAAGAAAGGCAAGACTCAGAAGCAGTTTTAATTGTTTTGTGGTTTTACATCCATTCACTATAGTCCTGTCTTGCTCACTTCCTTTGTGAAGAGCATTCAAAACTTTTTAGGTTTTTCACCTCTTCACATTTTCATTCCTGCTCATGTTACACTTAATGACTATAATCCTTCCTTCAAGGGCCTCAGCGTAAGCCCACTGCACTTCTGGAGGTATAGATTGAGTGACAGTGGACTGAACTTGGACCCTAAACTTGAGGCGCTTTGCTAAGTAGGCTTGCTTCCTCAGACTCTGCCTGTTGCAAACATACGCAAGAAACTATCTTTAACTGGTGCACTTTACTAGACCCTTGGGCATTGGTCTCCTCCCATTTTGGGGGAAAAATTGGAGTATAGTCTACATGTAATAAAATTCACCTGTTTCTTAAGTGTACAGTTTGATGGGTTTTGACAAATGCATGCCTCATTTGACTACCATTTCAATCAAGATGTGGAATGTTTGCTTTACCCTGAAAAGTTCCCTTGCAGTCAGTGCCATCCTCATGCCCCTTGACCCCTTGGCAACAACCGACCTGACTTCTCTGTCTCTAGTTTTGCCTTTTCTAGAATGTTGTATAAACGGAATCATTATGTAGTCCTTTATGTCTGGCTTCCTTCACTTAGCAAAATACTTTCTATATTCATCTATATCATTCCATGTATCAGTAGTTTATTTCTCTTTATTGCTGAAAAATATTCCATTGTATGGATGAACCACAATTTGTGTATTCATTTGCCAATTGTTGGATGTTTGGGTTGCTTCCAGTTTTTGGCTATTATGAATAAAGCTGCTATAAATATTCATGTACAAACCTTTGTGTAGACATGTTTTCATTTCTCTTGGGTGAACATGTAGGAGTGGAATTGTGGGTTTTTATGATAAATGTACATCAACGGTGTAAGACATTGGAAAATTGTTCTTCCAGAGTGACTCTGCTATTTGGGATTCCTACCAACGATCTACAAAAGCTCCAGTTGCTCCATATCCTCACCAATACTTCATATTGTGGTCTTTTAAGAGTTGGCCATCTTAATGGGTATATATTGGTCCCTCTTTGTGGTTTTAATATGCATTTGCCTGATGCCTAGTGACGTCCTGCACTTTTCCTGGCTTGTTTGCCATTGATCTGTCTTCTTTAGTGATGTATTTAAAAATTTAGCCTTCTTAAAAATTTTAAAGATTTTGTTTGGAAGTAATTATGGATTCATGGATGCGAAGAAATGTGTGGGGCGGGGACCCAGCACATGCTTCTTCCCATCTCCCCCAGTGTGAACATCTTGTATCACGACAGTACATGATCAAAACCAGGAGACTGACATTGACACATCACCACAAGCCTCCGTCATGCTGCCCCTCTGTAGGCACACTCACCTGCACGCCCCACATCCCTAACCCTGGGCAGCCACTAATCTGTCCTTCGTCTCTATCACTATGTTATTTCACAAATGTTATGTAAATTGAATTAGGTAGTATGCACCATTCTGAGACTGGCTTCATTCACTCAGTATAATTTCCTTGACGATCATCTGAGTTGTTGCCTATTTTAATAGTTTTCCTTTTTTTATTGCTACGTTGTACACCATGGTATGGATGTACCACACTTTGTTTAACCACTCACCCAGGGAAGGAAATCTGCATTGTTTCCAGGTCTGGCTATTACAGATAAGACTGCTGTGAATATTCGTTCATGCACATGTTTCTGCATGGAAATAAGTCTTCACTTCCATGGGATAGAAATCCAAGAGTACAATTGCTGAGTTGTATGTAAGCCCATCTTTAGTTTTAAAAGGAACTTCCAAACCATTTTCCAGAGTGGCTGTGCCATTTTACATTTCTACCAGCCACGTGTGAGTGTCCGTTTCTCTGCATCCTTGTCAGCATTTCGTGTTGTCATTATTTTTTATTTTAGCCATTCATCAGATCTTGTAAATGTTTTGTTAGATGTACACCCAGGTATTTAATTTTCTTTGGAGCAATGTATCTGGTAATATGTTTTTAACTTCAATTTCCATGTGTTCACGGGTACTCTATAGAAATGCAATTGATTTTTGTTATTTTTGTGTCCTACAACCTGTCTTGACTCATTCTCTGAGTTTTTGTCTAGATTTCTCGGGATTTTATATGTAGGCAGTCATTTCTTTGCATGTAGAGATAGGTGTATCTCCTTTTTTCCCATTCTACTGCAATGGCTAGAACTTCTAGCACTATGTTAAAAGAAGAGAATGGTGAGAGAAACATTCTAGGCTTGTCTCTGATCTCACAGAGAGAACCTTCAGTCTTTCACCATTAAGTATGATTTAAACTTTCAGATTTTTATAGAAGTTCTCCTCTATGTCTGTACTGAGATAGATATTTTTAAAAATTATGAATGGGTGAATTTTACTAATTTTTTTCTCAATTGGTGTGATCTTACAATTTTTCTTTTCTCACCTATTTGATATGGTGGATTAAATTGGTTGGTTTTTCAATATTGAACCAGCCTTGGTTACCTAGAGTACATCCAACTTAGTCATGGTGTATTATTCTTTCTAGATACTGTTGGATCATCTATTATTTTGTACTCACCCTGGTATTTACTCTGACAAATGCAGACTCCAGAATGGTGCCTTTTTGTAAACGCGCAAAACCATATGGCATAACTGCTATTCTTGGCATCAGTGTATTTTTTTTTTTTTTTGCCTCAGGCCAGGTTCCCGGCCGCTCCAGTGCTACCTTGAGGCCGCATATGTTTCCTTAGGACAGTTGCTCAACTTCGGTATTGTGTACATTTGGGGGCGAACAATTCTTTGTTGTGGAGAAGATCCTGTTCATTATAGGATGTTTAGCAATATCCCTGGTCTCTAGCCACTAAATGCCAGTTATGACGATCAAAAATGCCTCCGGACACCGCCAGAGGCACTCGTGTGGGGGTGGGGGCTCGGGGGCGCACATCATCCCCCTCCTATTGAGAACTACTGCCTTTCTACACTTAGCCCCTTCTCACTCCTAGCTAGGGGAATGGATTTTTTTTTTTTATCTTGGCCATGGAACAAAGGTTAAGTGTGTGGTTATGGATACTACAAAAAGATCTGACTTTTTAATAGTAGAGATAAAATATATGACATCTTTTGAACCTTTGCTATGCCAACTGCATCAAGCACATTATTACCTCTTCCAGTTTTCCCAGCCAGGGAAGGCAGGTGCTGGTACTGTCCCCATTTTGCAGACTGAGGCATGAAAGGTTAAACAACGAAACCAAGGCCACACACTTTCTAAGTGGTAGAGCCAGGTCTCTGTGGCTCTTGTACCTCCCCTGAGATCTTCCCTGCCACCAAGTCTGTCCCTCAACACTGCTCAGTGGACACGGGGCGTGCCCAGGCCCTAGTCTCCCACATTCCAACTTCAGCCCACCAGGACTACCCACCATTGCCCAAATACTTAACACCTCTAGGCCTGGCTGGCCCTTCTCTCCATGCTAAATCTGAAGCTCTGTTTTAACACCCAGTTCAGAGGCTGCTCCTCTTCAGAACTTCCCCTGGCTGCGTCAGCGGATTTTATGGTTCCCTCCTTTGTAGAGCAGTAACGTCCCTTGTCTGGGGGCCTCATCTCTACTTATGCTGGAAGAGCTGTGACTCCCCCCCTCCTCCCGACTCATGAGTTGCCCGAGGCAAGGATCAAATGGGGCTGATCTCCCCATGCTTGTCTGTGGGGGGCTAATTATGTATCTGGAATTAGCTGCTTACTAACTGGTCTGTGTGGTTCCCTGGAGTAGGGAAGGTGCCTGGCCTCTAAAGAGCTGAAGTCACTATGTCTACTTTCAGGGTTTTTAAAAAATTTATGTCTTTATTTTATTTTGAGAGACAGAGGCAGAGAGCGAGCAGGGGAGGGGCAGAGAGAGGGGAAGACACAAAATCTGAAGCAGGCGCCAGGCTCTGAGCTGTCATCACAGAGCCCAATGTGGGGCTCAAACCCACGGACTGTGAGATAGTGACCTGAGCCGAAGTCGGACACTTCACTGACTGAGCCACCCAGGCGCCCCATCTACTTTCAGTTTTGTATCAGTCTAAGCAACCACTTTTTTTGGTTGGACCCTGGAGATTTGTTGAGGAATCTGGAGAAAATTCTAAAGGCCTGTCTTCCCATCTGGGTCCTTGAGAAAGTCCCTGACACCTGCGGCGCCCCTCCTCAAGACAGAGCTGGCAGAGGCTGCCTGCAGTCTTCGGAAGTCTGTCCTTAGATGCTGCAGCGTGAGTGGCCGTCCAGCACCTGGGCGCAGATGCCC